>NC_142289.1:28195745-28406221 GCF_965620075.1 Prunus avium
GTACAAAGAACGACATGATAGAGTGGCCTCGTTAAAACCTTCCTATGACAACCTTATAGGACAAACTTCAAGGGAGGAGAGAGTACCACACATGTCATGGATTAACAGAGAGGTCCGATTTAGGTTACTTTGGACCAATACAATAAAAGAACAAATCAAAAACAAAAACTAACACAGACCTCCAATGAGAACCGCAACTATAGACCAACACAGTAAGACCCACATGTGAGAACCACAGAACATCCCAACTGTCAAAAGAAGCCTTCTATGAGCAAAATCATAGTCATTGACACCCACACAAACTGCAAGGCATACCATAGCAGAAACCAGGAAAGAACACATACGAGAAACACATAAACAACAACAAAAGAACCCCTGAGAAGCACTCTACTTCAACTCAGAACCGGACAAAGAAAACCTCTTATGACCAAACATAGTTCTTTGGTCGATGCAGAGTAGAGAAGAGCACCACATCCCAAAAACTACCACCACCGTCGCTGCTGTCGCCACCATTGAAACAGAGACAAAACATCAGCCACCAGGTATCACAACTCTCCTGAGGAGAGACAAAATCCAACGCCACCACATAAACAACAATAAAGGGACTTTTGAGAAGCACTCCACTTTAACTCATCTAGATTAGTTGGGGAGGGGAAATGGAGGAGAAGAGGGGATAAGAGGAAGGGAAAAGATGGAAGAAAAAGATGGGGAGATGAGGAGAGGAAGGGGAAGATGGGAGGAGGAGAGGAGGGGCAGTGGCCACCTCCCCCCTTAGCTTCCTTGCGGTTGGTTGTCGACAAGAAGAAAGGGGGCCAAAGTGCGGCTAGGGTTTTTTTTTATGACAGCCCATACATTATTCGTATTGGCCATTTGTTGTTAGTGGCTTTTTCAGCTCAATACAGAGGTTAAATGAGACTACTTATCCACATATTAAACACACTTGAAAGAGTTGAAGGACTAACTTAAGACCAAAAAAGGAATTCAGAACTAAAGTGGACAATCCAAAAAGCGTAGGGGCAAAATTTAATTAAAACTAAAAAAGAAAACATGGAGAAAGTGCAAAACAACTCCTTAGCATTTATTGTATTTGGTCAAAACTCCTTGGTATATGCACCGGTTGAATGTTGAATTTAATAATAAGGTAGAGAATTAACTGAATTCCGTGGGAAAACGATTTAATGTGTGCAAGCAGGTTTGGCAACATGTGCTTTCACCGTCAGCGTGCTTGCTCTTATTAATCAAACTTATATACAAAAAAGAGAAAGCCAATATGACAAGCAAGTAGAAAAATATATGTAAAACAAAAACCGTCATCTATGAAAACAATCCTTTGATCTCATAAAATAAAAAAAAGATTTATTGAGAAAAAAATAATTATTGACTAACTAGCCTTTGGTGTACTGATACTGGTTTGATATCGAGACCCTGATTATGTTACTTTATCCAAAACAATATCTATTTATTTTTAAAAGGAAAAATACACGGTGCTTAATGAATCTCATATTATAAATAACTTTTTTCTTCTTCTTTAATTTAATTAATCCTTTTATAAATGGCTTACAACCCCGCCAATCCATTTCCTTTATTTCTTAATGTAATTCTCGCTTTTCAAAACTTCATCCTTCTTACAAACCTAATTTCAAAAAAATTAAAATTTCACAAAGTGTAGAGAATCAAATCACCTACAAAATAAACTAAAACCTAAGTAACATTCTCATAGGAGCATATGCACCGATTGAATGTTGAATTCAATAATAAGTTAATTTAGAGAATTAACTGAATTCCATGGGAACACGATTCAATGATGCAAGCAGGTTTGGCAACATGTGCTTTCACCCTCGGCGTGCTTGCTCTTATTAATCAAATTTATATACAAACCAGAGAAAGCCAATATGACAAGCAAGTAGAAAAATATATGTAAAACAAAAGCCGTCATCCATGAAAAATGAAAACGATCCTTTGATCTCATAAACAAAAAAAATTTATTGAGATAAAAAATAATTATTGATTAACTAGCCTTTGGCGTACTGGTATTACTGATTTGATACCGAGACCTGATGATGTAACTTTATTGTGAATACATAAGTCGTTATAGAAATATCTTGTAAACATCTTATCGTAAGAACGAGTATGTAAGTAATATCCAAAACAATATCTATTTATTTTTAAAAGGGAAAATACATGGTGCTTGATGAATCTCAGATTCTAAATAACTTTTTTTTTTTTTCTACTCTAATTTAATTAATCCTTTTAATAAAATATATGCACCAAAAAGAATATATAACAGGTAGAGACAGGTGTCGGCATGGGAATCTTTAATTGGGGTATGAAAAGAAAAAAAGGTGTGGGCTTGAAATGTGGCTTTTTGTTCCCGTCGTCCAAAAAGTGATACTGATATATCAGCCAACACCAGGCCGACGCAAATTATAAATTTATATAATGACAAAAAAAATATATATATTATTTACTACGTATTTTTTAATTGATTATTTAGTTTTAATAAATTAGATTTGCTGACGAGAATCTTACTAGAGCGCACGTGTTTACCACCGCCTTTCAGGCCGCTTCTTCGCGTGCACCAGATAGGTCGGTTGACAGCTCAGCATTGGCACGTGTCACGGTGCTTTTCCGGTTTTGTTTTGTTTTTTTGTTTTAGCTGAGAGTGACTTTTGAAATATCTTTCTTTTATTTATTTATTTGGTAAAAAATATCTTCTTTTTATTTATTTATTTATCTACTTTCTCCAGTCTGGTTGCCTCCAAAATCTGTTGACCGGAATATTCAAATAAAAAAAGAAAATAAAAAGATATTTAGTTATATATTCATTTTTAACACTAGTGTTATAAATAAATTCTACACCATTTAATTTCTATGCACAAATTCAAAAAAATTCAAAGAATGACAGCTGGCCCTATTGAATTTAATTTTGATTATTAAATTACTTTGATGCCCTATTGAGTATTTTCGATTTTTTTTATAAGGTTTTGAGATTGGGCTTATTTTAAGAAATACGTGACAGTTTTGTAATTTATAGGAAGTTCGAAGCCTCTTTATTATATTGTAAATAGACTTTGTGTGTGTTTCTAAAGTCCATTTCATGTAAAATTTTTTTTATTATAAATAATTTGAGTCCTTATATTAGGTATAATAGTGAATCTACCAAAAATAAAAGAAACAATTTTTCTTTTTGGGTGAAAGCGTATAACTTGCGTGGTCTTTGTAGGCCTCAGGCCGTAGTTAAATGTTTTCTTTTGGACATGGCCCCATCTTTTCACCAACCAAAAAGAAAAAAAAGGGTATAACCATGTCAGACAAAATTTAAATAAAAGGAAAAAGTAAAAAAGTTAGCATGATGATCCATCCATGTATAATAACTTAAGAGAGTACACCAAATTATACCTTTCTATCAAAAGGCAAAAAGACACAAAATTTTCACCAAGTCCAACTTTCAATATTTTTTCATCATTTCAAAAGAGAGATTAAAAATAATAAAAAATCTTCAATTTCATCCAAGATTTTACTTGTTGCTTTTTATTTTGCCTACTTGATTCCAAATTTGTATTTGATGAAATAAACAGGTATGATTCTCGGCAGACCAAAAGAATTGGGCCTGCCTAACTCTCAACCGAAGGAGTGAGACATTTTCCAAGTGTTCTTCAGATAATGAGAACTAATTTGGTCAACAAGAAAAAGAAAAAAATCAAAACCTAAAAAGTAGGCTTTCCAATTTCTTTTCCTCTTTAATGACAGGCAAACGTGAGTTAGGTACCACAAGGTGTGGTGCGGTTGGTAAATTGTCACTTTTAGCTGGCGAGCTAACTAGTGCCCTAATGGCGGGGGTTCGAAATTCGTTGGATGCATTTTGTGGCCAGGGACAAGCCGAACCCCAAGCTGGGATTAATCCCACTCTTCGAATGTGGGGTCACCTTATGGTATTTACAAAAAAAATAACATGAGTTAGGTCAATTAAGCTACCTCATTGCAATTAAGTTTGAATTCACTTTTACGTAATTTAGTGTTGATTATAGCTTGTATAAAAAAATTTTAATGACAATAACTAAAATAATAAATAAATTAACCAAGGTGGTTGGTGTGAGTGGTTCGGCACTCTCATTCCTTAAGAGATGTCAGGGGTTCGATCCTTGCTCTTGTATAGAGTCACCATTTTGGCCAATACTTTACCCCTTATGGGCCGACCCGGTGTGAGCGAGGATTAGTCTGGGTTGTGGTTAAGGCTTAAAGGTGCCACCCATAATTGGGGCTCATTCAGGACCACCTCGTGGTTCAAACCAAAAAAATAAATAAATAAATAAATTGAGGGTACAGGAGCCTTGGATCTGCTGCCTCCACCTTTGGTATTGTATGTTTCGAGGTTACAGGAAAAAATTGTTGAAGAACCAGTAGAATTTTTAAGACCTATTCCAAGGGTTCGCTACTGCATGGGCCTGGGGCACCCCACTAAATTTGGTTTCAAAGTTTTAGGGCTTAAGTCCCATGGGCTGTTGCTTTGTGATTGTTATTCATTTGGATGGAAAAGTATCCTTGTTCTGACATGTTGGTGTTCCAAAGTTCAGTTCCATATGTGTTTTTTTTGGTCACGGAAATAAGCTTGGAAGGAGGTCTACTTTTTGTAATTCATTGTTTGATACATATAAAATTAATTCATTAATAAAAAAACACAGATATTAAATTGTGATTAACAGGAAAGTATAAGTCCCTACTTCTAAGAAAATAAAATGAACCAAGTCCCGAGGAATACAAAAAGGTGGCAGAGGTAAGAGCTGGACCTGGGAAAGAATTGGCAGATGGTACATTTACCCCTTCTAATTTTCCCATATTGGGGTCAATTCTTATATATATATATATATACTCTTTAAAAAAAATAAGAAAAAACCGAGTATATACTCTTTCTTTTTTAAAAAAAAAAAAGAGAGAGGAAAAAACCGAGTATGGCCGTGCGGTTATACTATTTAATAAAAAAGAAAAAAGGACCCTCCTAGTTGTATTAGTTTATACTTTATAGATATTAATTTGGTATAGCCGCGAGTCTATACAAATAAAATACGTACGTGTTTTATTCCGCAAAATTTTGGCAAATTACAACTTCAAAGTTCAGCAACTATATATTATGTGAGAATTATGTGTATAATACGTCAATTTTGTGTGTATTATTGA
The DNA here is from genome assembly GCF_965620075.1 of Prunus avium. Taxonomy (NCBI): domain Eukaryota; kingdom Viridiplantae; phylum Streptophyta; class Magnoliopsida; order Rosales; family Rosaceae; genus Prunus; species Prunus avium. The sequence continues at coordinate 28,200,921 of NC_142289.1, forward strand.
AAAATTTGTAAAAAAATTGTGTATTAAATATGAAAAATATGTACGTATATGTTCAATACGAGTATTATACATTTGCTTTTTTAAAAAACATGAATTTTACCGAGTCTTTAAGACATATACAAAACACGAATGTAGTATTGAAAAATAAGTACGTACATGTATAATATTGTATTGAACATGAAAGTGCTAAATTCTTTATACAAGTAATAAATATGGAAAAGTCAAAAATCAAAAGGAGACTCGGGTAATAGCCTAATAGTAACGGATAATACTCTAAACAACTCTTATGGATAAACAAAATTGGGGGAAAAACCGAGTATAGCCTATTTCTTTAAATTAAAAATTAAAAAAATCGAGTATGGCTGAAAGGCTGTACTATTTTCTTTTCAAAAAAAAATCTGAAAAAACCGAGAGTGGTCGGGCGGCTATACTATTTAATAAAAAACCATTAAGAAAAGAAATTGGGGGTAACCCCAGTATAGCAGCGCGGCTATACTATTTCTTTAAAAAAAATAATTAGGAAAAAACGTGTATAGCCGCCCGGCTGTACTATTTCTTTCAAAAAAAGTACGAAAACCCGAGTATAGCCACTATTGCTTGTTAATAAATTTAAAAAAACCGAGTATAGCCGCTCGGCGATACCATTTCTTGTTAAAAAATTTAGAAAAACTATTCGATTTTAAAAAATTAGGAAAAACCGAGTATAGCCAGTCGGCTATACAATTTCTTTTTAAAAAAAAATAGGAGAAATCGAGTATAGCCGGGCGGCGATACTATTTCTTTAAAAAAAAATTAGGAAAAACCGAGTATAGCCGTATTTCATTTTGAAAAATTAGAATAAACGGAGTATAGCCGTTCGGCTATATGATTTCTTTATAAAAATTTAGAAAACAACCGAGTATAGCCTCGAGGCTAAACTATTTAATAAAAAAAAATTAAGAAAAAAGGACCCTCCTAGTTGCATTAGTTTATACTATATATATATGAATTTGGTATAGCCGATTAAGAAAAAAGGACCACCCTAGTTGCATTAGTTTATACTTTATAGATATTAATTTGGTATAGCTGTGTTGCTATACGAATAAAATACGTACGTGTTTTATTCGGCAAAATTTTGGCAAATTACAACTTCAAAGTTCAGCAGCTATATAATATGTGAGAATTATGTGTATAATACGTGAATTTTGTGTGTATTATTGAAAATTTTGTAAAACATAGGTGTATTAAATATAAAAAATATGTATGTACATGTTCAATACGAGTATTGTACGTGTGCTTTTTAAAAAACGTGAATTTTACCGAGTCTTGAAGATGTATACAAAACACGAATGTAGTATCGAAAAATAGGTAAGTACGTGTATAATATTGTATTAAACGTGAAAGTGCTAAATTCTTTATACGGGTAATAACTCTGGAAAAGTGAAAAAAATCAAAAGGAGACAATAAAGACTTGGATAATAGCCCAATAGTAATGGATAATGCTCTAAACTACTCTTATCGATAAACAAAATTGGGGAAAAAACCAAGTATAGCTTATTTCTTTAAATTTTTTTAAAAAAACTAAGTATAGCAGCACGGCGGTACTATTTCTTAAAAAAAAAAAAAAAATAGGAAACCCTTAGTATAGCTGCTCAATGAAAAATTTGAAAAAAACCAAGAGTAGTCGTGTGGCTATACTATTTAATAAAAAAACTTAAGAAAAAAGGACCACCCTAGTTGCATTAGTTTATACTTTATAGATATTAATTTGGTATAGCTGTGTTGCTATACGAATAAAATATGTACGTGTTTTATTCGGCAAAATTTTGGCAAATTACAACTTCAAAGTTCAGCAGCTATATAATATGTGAGAATTATGCGTATAATACGTGAATTTTGTGTGTATTATTGAAAATTTTGTAAAAAATATGTCTATTAAATATGAAAAATACGTACGTACATGTTCAATATGAGTATTGTACGTGTGCTTTTTAAAAAACGTGAATTTTACCGAGTCTTGAAGATGTATACAAAACACGAATGTAGTATTGAAAAATAGGTAAGTACATGTATAATATTGTATTAAACGTGAAAGTGCTAAATTCTTTATACGGGTAATAACTCTGGAAAAGTGAAAAAATCAAAAGGAGACAATAAAGACTCGGATAATAGCCCAATAGTAATGGATGATGCTCTAAACTACTCTTATAGATAAACGAAATAATTAAATAAACCGAGTATAGCCGCGCGGCTGTACTATTTCTTTTTTAAAAAATTAGGAAAAATCGAGTATAGCCAGCTATACTATTTCTTCTTAAAAAATTAGAAAAAACCGAATATAGTCACGCAGCTATACTATTTCTTTTAAAAAATTAGAAAGAATTGATTATAGCCGCGAGGCTAAAAGATGATGAAGCAAAATTTATTGCCGTTGCATATTTGGTGCTGCACCGATAGATAAGGTTAGTACAACAAAGATAAAATGGAGTTAGAAGGTCAATTCAATCTCAAGTAGTTGGGGCCATTACTCATAAGAACAAAGACGTTGATGTCTTACGCCCAAAAAAGATGCAATCTTTGAGCATTTGAAGATCTATCAGATAGAGCTGATTTCATGAATAATTTTAGGGTTAATTACAATTTAGTACCCTGTACTTACACCGTTAAGGCATGTTAGTCCCCGTCTTTTCAATTTTTACAATCGCATACCCTTAGTTTGTAAATTTTTTGCAATGTGGTTCCGCCGTTAGAGTTTCTGTTAGATTTCTCTGTTAACTGCCTACATGGCATTGTGGGTCCCACATTTTTTAATTTTTTTAATTTTAAATTGATTAAAATATGAATAAAATATTAAAAATCAAAAAATTTATCTCTCTCTCTCTCTTCCCAGACTCCCTCCCCCTTCCCCCTCGATTTCTTCTTCCCCTGCCCCGACCTTAAACTCCAAAACCAAAATACCCTTTTTTCTCAGAAATCAAGCAGGCAATAGGAATCCAAAACCAAAAATAACATCTAATAACAAGAAGACCATATCCATTAATACCTGAGGATCCATCTGAGGGAAGAGAGAGCGAAGCTGATCGAGAAGATAAGGAGCAGAGAAGCGAATGGGAGATGTAGAAGAAGAACAGCGAAGCCTCTTTGAGAGAGGCGGCGATGGAGGAAGCTCTTCGAAAAAGGACCTCTTGCTTCCACACACTGCCACAGACATCCTTCACTCTATCTCTCTCGGCTCTCAATTCCGAACGAATCAACCACACCACCGATTCAAATCGGATGATTTTAAAGATGAATTAGGGTTAGGATTTTGAGGGGATTGTGGGAGAATTTTTACAGAGAGAGAGAGAGAGAGATAAAATTTTTGATTTTTTGATTTTTTTGATTCGTGGCTGGAGACTTGGCGCTGGAACTTCCAGGTGTCGCCGTCGGCGTTGAAGATGTCGTCGCCGAGGAGGTTGGTGAGGGTGGTGCGGAAGGTGTTACCTTTTCGTAGACGGGGAAATGGGTCTTGAGGATGTGCTGGACGACAATGGGGTTGGCCGTGACGACGAAGTGCTTGCCCAGAGAGTGGTGGAGGGTGAAGGTGTTTGATGGCGAGCTTCGGAGGAGGTCTGTGATCCGTGGGAGCCTGCGTTCATCGTTTTTGTAGAGGGTTATTAAAGAGCCAATTATTGGGTATGATTTGGGGAGCTTGGTGTTGTTGCTGGTTTTGGGGTTTGGTTGTGATGAAGCCTTGAAGACGAAGAAGAAAAGTAGGGGAAGGAGGACCAGCGAGGCCAAGGTTAAGAGCTGAAGAAACATGGCTGATAATGGCAAAAAAATGGAAGAAATTGGAGGAGGGAGAAGAAATCTAGGTTGGGGGGAAGAAATCGGGTCTGGGTTGCAGAGAGAGAGAGAGAGAGAGAGAGAGAGAAATTTTTTGATTTTTGATTTTTTTGATTTTTAATATTTTATTCATTTTTTAATCAATTTAAAATTAAAAAAATTAAAAAATGTGGGACCCATAATGCCACATAGGCATTTAACAGAAAGATCTAACAGAAACCCTAATGGCGGAACCACATTGCAAAAAATTTACAAACTAAGGGTATGCGACTGTAAAAATTGAAAAGACGGGGACTAACATGCCTTAACGGTGTAAGTACAGGGTACTAAATTGTAATTAACCCATAATTTTATGACATGTTTACTAATCAGATACGGATTAGGAGGAATTGAATTGAGGAGAATTAGATTCGAATTCCTATTGAAGTTGTTTACTAAACCATATGGAATTTGGGTAGGAGTGGTGCTAAATGTCCTCGTTGTTGGGTTAAAGTAGATGGCAAATATGGAATTTTTAAAATTGAGTGAGGATATAATAAGTAAAAAGGATGAATTCATAATGGGTTAGTTCTCCAGGAATTAGAATCTCACCTCCCACCCAATAATTGAATTCCTCGAAAATCAAGAATTGAGCCCCACTTACTTTTTAATTCCTTGATGTGAAGTAAACGCAGGAATCCTCCATAATTGGAATTCTAATTCTAATTCTAATCCCAATTCCTGATTAGTAAAGACACTATTAGTAAAAACACTTGAAAACTTCCGGGTGGAGAAAAACCATAATTGATTCTATCAATTGTAGCATATGAAAGTAAATACAATTCTATTGTATTATTTGTTAATATCATATTCCATCTATTTCACACCAAATTTACGGTTGATTTTTTAGTTCTTGATTATATACTATTTGTACATTTTCGACATTTCCTATGTAGAAAAACTTGTGTCAAAATGGGGATACCATTGTTTGCAATCCCTAGCCAATCACAGATTGCCTCGTAAAAAAATTATCACGCATGACATGCTGTGATTGATCGGAGATAGCAAACAATGGCCTACTCCCACTAAAGTTGCTTTGATTGAACAACTTTTTAAGAAAACATAGATCGATCAACCCATGAGATCAGTGATTTGTTTAAAATTGTTTAGGTCGGGTCAAATAATTTAATAGAGAATTGTGTATTGTGTGAACAATTAATCGAGAAAAACTTAGTTGCAATGAAGATATCATTGTTTTGCTATCCCGGACCAATAATGTCATGCCATGTGAAGTGTTATCAGGCATGTCATAGCATTATTGGTTTTTTTTTTTTTTTGGTTAAGGTGCGAGACCATCACTAATTTCATTAAAAATAGCCCATCACTAATAGGTGCAAGACCTCAGCCCAACAGAAATCAAAAAAGAAAATTAGCATAGTTGGGGCCCAAAAACAAACATCCAGCCCAATACAAACACAAAGGAAACACCATAAATCTAAGAAGCTACAACTGCCACGTCCCACTTGTTGCACCGCTGTTGCATATCCAGAACTGCCAGAGATGGGTAACCAGTAACCCGACATACATATGCTTAGAATGAAAAATGGTGGTGGACAAACCACCCACGCAAAAGGTGCTACCATAGTCCAAGAAGCATGTGCAAAGAGCACTTTTGAAGCATCCTCATCCATGGAGCCAAAGAACAGTGGTTGGTGGCTGAGACCTTAGGTCGGGACACAGCAAGAAGGAATGTGTGGACACCATAACAAAATAATATTTCTGGGTGGGAGAGAGGAGTTTGAAATTCCAAATTTGGGCATAATTTAGAGAAATTTAAGGTGAGGGTGAAGAGAAAAAAGTAGAGAAAACAAAAGCTCCTGATCTGAGACAAAGCTCAGGTACAAAAGCTCCAATTAATCTGGTGATAACATAACTCATTTAATTGGTGTGAGGAGAAAATCCAATGATTACATAACGTATTCAATTCGTGTGAAGAGAAAATCCAATGATTACATAACTTACTCAATTCGTGTGAAGAGAAAACTCAAAAAGAATATCAGAAATAAAAAGTCCGTACCGGGAGTATTATTAGAAGCCAATTTAAGGGACCACTTGAAAAGGGAATTTAATTTGTGAATTTTTCTACAAACGCTTTGGGACAGGTCTTGAATCTATCCCTTGAATAAGAACTGAACTAAAGAGCCACCTACAGAAACCAATACGGCAACCATTAACATTTAGATGCACCGCCATTCCACAACAAACCCCCACCAAAACAGAATAAAGGGAAGGTCTACGAGAGCCTTAACAACATAAGATGCATAATAATTCTAGACACCAACACTTCCATACTTTCTACTCAATTCCAACAGCAAAGCACCTAATACAGCTCACTTTCCTTGTGAGTGTGAATCACAGCGTCTGAAGTCGGGTACGACACACAGGTCAGCACATAACCCTCCTTCATTTGATTGTCATCAAGGAACGAGCCATCGGACTGGTCCACTGCACCTGCCACCAGCTTCCCTGCACAGGTAGAGCAGGCCCCAGCCCTGCAAGAATATGGCAACTCAACTCCTGCATTCTCAGCTGAATCTAAGATGTACGCATCATCTGGAGCATCAAACTCGCACTCTGCACCGTCTGGTCCAACCAGCTTAACCTTGTATACTGCCATTGATGCTCGGAAGTTGGAGGATGCTTTCAAGCCAAAGGCCTTGGAGATATTCTTCACAGATCCAAGAGGAGATGATAACTTAACGATAGAACTCGTGAAACGACTCTGGGGTGCATGTCTGAACATGCATTGGGATGGAATTTGCACAGTTGTCATGGTTGACATGTTTTGCCCTGAAATCATACAACAATATTTCAAGACTTTTAATAACTACCAAAAAGAACACTAACAAATGAGAGAACAGGAAAGAGAAATGTTGATTAAACTTAAACATCGCCATTATCACTTTTGAAAGAAACAAAGTTGTGCTAGCAACAATACAAATAATGGAGAACAGCAAGGCAATTTAACACCAAATGATGACAGCAAGGAACTTTACACAATAGAATTTTCATTAAAGGGTCGAAAACAATTCAAAACCTTGATCCAGTTTTATCTTACCACAGACATAAGCAAACCAAACCAGCCCCAGCCTAGCCCTAAAAAACTATACCGTGACCCAAAACTTGCATCTGTTATATGTTAGTGATCGACATTATGCAGCAGAACTTTCCACAACCAGCTATTTCATTATTCTCCATATAGATTAATAACTAAATAAGAACGCTATCTGCTCTTGAATTTCATTTCAGGTCTCTAACAACACAGCTGAATAAGATAGGGACATCACTTGTACGCTTCTAAAAAATTCATAAAAAGATGGAACAAAACCATCCCCTCTGAAACACAAAGGCAGTCAATGTCCGGAGCACTATGAGAAGAAGCAAGCTCATGGCTCTATGCTCTTCACTCGAGGCTCCGTTTTGGTTAGATAGCATATACAGATGGTTACTTTAATCCGTGAAGAATAACTAAATTATTGGTCTAGAACTAGAAGTGTAACCACAAAACAAGTTATAACACTAAATGATCCAAAACAAAACAATATACACCATCCAACATGACCTATGAAAATTCCACAAAAAGATAAACAACAAACAATCCCCAGAAAAAGTGTGCATCTAGCATCCAAGCCCACAACTGAAAATTGTGACACGCCTCTCACAAGTACTCATATGATATAAACGGGTCAATCAACTTCTCCGTAATCTATTTGACCTTGTATGACCCCCTACTGAATTCATCAAGCAAATTTTAATTGATTATTGTCTGTGGTTATTCTGGTAGTGGCCAAAATCATTTCAAATGTAGGAAAGGAGACAAATACAAAAGTAAAGTTCACAATAAAGCCAACACTACAGAAAGTTGACAATAATTAAATATAACTTTTCAACCAGATGCTGTAATTGACCATTGGAAAACATGCATAACATAAAAATTCTTAAATTTAAAACTTTCAGCAAGTTCACACCAGAACAAAAATCAGATCAATAAATTTTGGAAGATTAAGGGTGAAAACGCAAATAGCTCTAAAACCAAAGTCAGATCAGTTAACTAATATATGAGTCATACCAAACAATAATCAACCAGATTATACCAAAGCCAATAACATGAGAACCCATTTAGCTTCACCAAATTACGAAGTGCGTCAAAACCCAGCAACTTCAGCCAAATAGGTCCCATTTTACCATTTGGGGGTATTCGGAATCTAATTCTAAGTTCAAGACATACATCCTGACAATAAAAACTAAAATTCCAACAAATATTGTTTGCAAAACGAGCAAGAAAGGGAAAAGAAAAAGCAAAACGAGCTTTGGGTCATAACAGAAGGTGCTTTCAAAGACACAATCAAATACAGAACCTATGCTGTTTTCAACTTTTCATTTCTGCTTCAGTTTTCAGAAAAACAAATTCTGAAAACCAAGGATCAATTCAGTCCTGATCTTCATTTTTCTATATATGTCACACGCAAAAACACAAAACCCACAACACAAACCCTCACAACAAAACCCAAAAACCAAAGGGAGAAGACTGATCAGCTGTTAAACAAATAAACAAACTGATTTAATCTCAAAAACCACAGATCCAATATTACATGCATATACTGACCAAAAAATAAAACCATGACATGCGCACATATTAAACATGGAAAGAGAAAGACAGAGAGAGAGATAGCTTACGGAGTGGGATGGGTTGGTGAGGAAGGATGAGAGAGTTGATGAAGACTGAGGTGGGGATGTTTTTATTTCGGCTGAGAGCGGAGAAAGCGAGGAGGGGTCACGGTAACTAAACCCTATATATATAGGACAGAGAAGGGAGTGTATTGTAGGACTCTGTTTCATTAAGAAATATGAAAAGGATGGCCCTTGGCATATTCTGAAAGCCATTATAAGCCAAGGACACTTGAAAGATCCCCGTTGCCACCAGCCAAAAGGCCCAAAACCAACTCCTCCTTTTTCCTTTTTGTGGTTCATGCTACATTCAACGCACACTAATTATTTTTTTAATTCTTATTATTTTTTATTTATATATAAGCGATATTGGAGGAGAATTGCACGAGTATCTTCATTTATATAGGGATAAAATTTTTAAACCTAACTAATTCCGATGTCATTTCCTTACGTTCACTCGCACTTATGGCATGTTTATTTATAGGGATTATGTTGGGAGGATTATTGGAATTATTCGTATTTCTAACTATTTATGTCATGTTTACTTATTAGGAATGTGTATGAAAAGAAAAATAATTATTTCAATTCATGAATTTCTCACATGTTTATAATGAATCCAAAAATAAAAAAAGTTAGTCCCACTTTAAATCCGTAATCCAATACCCTCAAAACAAGGAACTAGATCAACTACATTTTTTTTCTTCTCCTATATTGCCTTCCAAAACTTGGTTTAGCTTCCAATTCATGAGAGTTACTAAGTACAAATAATGGGAATCAACTATTTCTATTATGATTCCATGCGGTAAGTAAACAATTCCTATTCCTAAGTTTGTCAATTCCTCACTTCCGCGATTCTCGTTAAGTACTTATGACATTTTAACACATGTGTATTAGAATTATTCTGATTCCTAGTTTCTCACGCGCTCCACATCACGATATGTAATCTACTAGCTGAAAAATCATGAATTAAATTGATTGAGAATAGTAGTTGATCGAATTGGCCAATTCATTTTCTTCCATGTGCATAACTTTCCTGATTCATCATTGCCTCAATTCTAAATAAGTAAACATGCCATTAGTTACATTGTAGAAGTTTTGACTGAAGTGACGTTAAAAGAAATGGATAAAGATGTCAGACATCATGTTTGAGGTTTTAGCTCATTTTCAACTTAAACCCTGAATTTTGAAAGTTAAGCATGTACTAGTTTGAAGACCAACCAATTAACAAACCTCACAATATTACCAACCAGATCTTGGTCTAATGCTACTCATCCTTCCCTTGAGTGAACCCATCACCGCATCCACACCTTTCCCTCACCGTTCCCCTTGTTGTCGCGCTAGTTTCACCAAGTTCCTCAAGACATCCATCAAGTGCAACTCATTCCCTAGGTTCAACCTCTCACTGCTCATTCTATGGTAACACGGGCTAAAACTGGTTCTTAAGCCCAATACTTGGTATGCTAATCATGCCTCCTTTTGGATTCAACTAACTTTAGGCCAATATAAATGTGAAAGAAAGACTTTAGGCCCAAATTTGCCTTAAATGTTATAGATATTGAAGCCCAACAAAAAAAAACACTGCATTAAACTGAAAAAACTGGAAGGAAAACCGAATTGTTCATTGGCAGTTCAATTTGGTTCGATTTTTCTCCAATTTTGACTAAAAACCGAACTGGATGAATAATACCGATTTCGATTTTAAGTAAAAACAAGACTGAACCGAATCGTGTCCACCCTTACATATAGGCGTTAAAAGCTTATCATGTGTTATTATCATCTATGTATCACTTGCTTAATTCTTTGCAAATCACCTCTCATTATCTAATAATGTTGTGTCTCTAACCTTTTTTTCTGTACTTGTGATCTGATGTAACTCGTGTTAATTATGAATAATATGATAACACAACCACTACATATTCTTGTGGCCTTCAGCTTATCTTTCACTTTCTAAGTTCTGAAAATTTCTTGGTCTGAATTCAGAATTCCGGTTGTAACTTGTAGTGCTGTTTTCATTTTGTAATTTGGATTGTTGAAGGAGCAAAAGTTTGTATGCTTTGGCAGATTTTGGACAGGAGATGATCAAACCATTCCCACATGGGCTTATATAGTTACATTTACTTTTTATGGTAAAGTAATCACACACACGTACTAGATAAAGTCCTTATTTTTACTTCTAGTGTTAGAAAAGTGGATATATAATGGATAAACTTGACCCTTTCATGACACTGGGAAGGGATGTTAACAACAAAGCAGATTTAAAGTAAAACCTAATATTATAATTATTGTTATGATATTCAACTCAACTGATTAATTTTAATATTTCTTTGTCTTTCCATTTTGTAGAAAAATAAAATGACGCACTGACTGGTGGTGGAGTTTAGTCTACAAGACTTAAAAAACTTATATATGTAACGGGGATAATACATGAAAAAATAATTATATGTGTCATTGTGTTATTGATCGAAAATAGCAAAAAGTGTTATTTCTGTTAGATGAGAACCACATATATGTATGAAATGAAGCATGAATTATATGATTGAGGAGAGAGTGTAAAAATAGTGAAAGTGGAATTTTTTTGAAAATATCTGATTTTTTAATCTGAAAGGGTTCGTTGTGCTTTCAGTTCTACCTTGTTTATAAGTCTCCTGCGTCAGGTTTGTCAAAAAGTGAAGTAGATGAAAAATACGAAGAAGGAATTTGCGGTCCCACCAACATTGTCGTTATATGTTTCTTCCCATCTTCATAATAGTCGACAGAGGGAGAAAATGGGAAACCAAATGGTCCTTTTGCTTTTCTTTCTCCAATATATTTTTGAAAGCATCTGCTTTTATCTAAAGCAAAAGGAGAGAGAAAAAAAAAAATTGACAATACATATATTGTCCAGATTCCGATATAAATAGCTTAACTTGACTTTCACTTTCAACGATTTATGAGTCGTCCATTGTTATTTATCTCAGCTTCATCAAAATATATGCTCATACCAACTTGTTAATCTAAGCTTTAGTTATTCTACTAACTCATGTTCACAGAATAATACCTTCTCTCTCTCAACTCTGAATTCCATATTGAAAAGAGGAAGTTAACACCATGGAGATTGTGGCGGGAGCTTTTGCAGAGGCTTTGCTAGAGGAAGTGTTCGAGAAGATGCTTTCGAAGGAAGTGCTTGATTTCATCCAGGGAAGGAAACTCACTGAGGGTTTGCTGAAGAAGTTGAAGATCACTTTGTTGTCTGTGAATGCTGTTCTTGATGATGCTGAGGAGAAGCAAATAAGTAACCAGGATGTGAAGCAATGGCTCGAAGAGCTTAAGGAGGCAGTCTATGATGCTGAGGATCTGTTGAACGAGATTAAGACAGAAGCCTTGAGGTGCAAGGTGGAGGCTGAATCTGGAAGCAGCACTAGTAAGGTACATATTGTGGGGATTTTAAGAAAAATGGCATTTAAAGTTTTTATTGACTTGGTGGAATTTACTTTTACTTTGAAAGTTGTCTTTTTTAAATAAAAAAAGAAAATAAAAAGAAAAGAAGAATTCAAAATTAGGAATCTTGAGGAATCCCTAAATAGATGGGTACTCTATATATACTTTTTTTTTTGTTTGCATGAACTTTTATTTCTTTTATTTTCAATTACTTGTATTTGAATATACTTTTTTTTTTTACCCATGAAGTAGTTGTGTTTTGAATTTATTTTTCTTAAACAAGGGACTTTTGCTTTATGTATAGAGATTTCTGTACACTAGGGAATGAATATGTTCCTAGGAAATTTATGTGTATCTCTATTCCAAATGAAAATAAATTAACTTCAATTAAATATTTAATTAGCTTTAAAATTATTAATTTGTTGTTGGTGAATTAACAGAAGTTCCGAAAACTCTCCAAAAAGCTCTTCTCTGCATGGTTTTATGCCATTGACAAAGCAATTGACTCCAAGATAGAAGAAATCATTGAGAGACTGGACTTCATTGAAAAGAAAAAAGATGTTCTTAATTTGAAAGCAGGAGCAAGACGGAGAGCATCACAAACAATACCTTCAACTTCTTTGGTTGAGGACTTTACTCCATATGGAAGGGATGAGGACAAAGAAACTATCATCAAATTATTATTAGATGATGCTACTGAAAATAAAATAAGTGTGGTTCCCATTGTGGGCATGGGAGGGATGGGCAAGACCACTCTTGCTCAGCTCGTATACAACAACGTTAGAGTAAAGCAGCATTTTGAACTCCAAGCGTGGGTTTGTGTTTCAGAAGAGTTTGATGTTGTTAGAGTGACACAAACAATTTATGGCTCAATCATGTCACGAAGTTGTGATCTCGTGGACCTAAATATGCTTCAGGTTAACCTCAAGGAAGCTTTGACAGGGAAGAAGTTTCTCTTTGTTCTCGATGATGTCTGGAATGAGAAATATCTCGATTGGGATGTCTTGAGGCGTCCATTTGAGTCCGGAGCTCATGGAAGTAAAATCATTGTCACGACGCGCAATGCAAGCGTTGCATCTGTAATGGGTACTCTTCGAACTCACCATCTGATGCAAATATCCGAAGAAGATTGTTGGTTGTTATTTGCAAGACATGCCTTCAAAAGTAGAAGAGTTGGTGGAAATCCAAATCTTGAAGTGATTGGAAGACAGATTATTAGAAAGTGTAAAGGCCTTCCTTTAGCTGCAAAATCACTTGGAGGTCTCTTAAGCTCTGAATCAAACATAGAGGAATGGGAAAATATACTGAAGAACGATATTTGGCAGTTGTCAGATAAGGATAGCAACATTCTGCCGGCTTTATGGTTGAGCTACCATTATCTGCCTCGGCATCTTAAGCGTTGTTTTGCCTATTGTTCGATATTTCCCAAAGATTATGTTTTCACAAAATCGAATCTGGTTTTTCTTTGGATGGCTGAAGGTCTCTTACAATCCAAAAACAAGAAAACAGTGGAAGAAGTTGGAGAGGACTACTTCGATGATTTACTCTCAAGGTCATTTTTTCAACATTCACAAGGCCAATTTGATCACCAACCAGTTTTCACTATGCATGACCTTATCAATGACTTAGCGAAGTTCGTATGTGGAGATTTTTGTGTGAGGTTGGAGGACAATGACTCATTGGACATTCAGTGCAAGACTCGTCATTTTTCGTATATGAAAACATATGGTGATGGTTTTGAGAAATTTGAGGCTTTATATGAGGCGAAGAATTTGCGCACCTTCCTACCATTATCACTAAGGTGTCCAATTGTCGCACAGTTTCATATGTCGGAAAAGATACTGCATGATTTAATTCCAACACTACAATGTTTAAGAGTGCTAAATTTATCAGGCTACAACATTAGGAATTTGCCTAATTCAATTAGTAACCTGAAACATCTAAAGCACTTGGACTTGTCTTACACTTTGATAGGCAAGTTACCTGATACAACATGTACTTTGTATAATTTGCAAACTTTGTTGTTGTCGTACTGTCGGAGCCTTGTTGAGTTGCCAACCAACTTGGAAAGACTAATCAACTTGCGGCATCTTGATATCAGAGGAACAAAATTAGAAAAGATGCCACCAAAGCTGGGCAAATTGCAGGATCTCCAAACATTGAGTGACTTCGTGTTGGACCAAAATACTGCAGGGTATGATGACATTGTAGAGTTGAAGGAGCTTCAGTGTCTGCGTGGAACTCTTTGTATTTCAGGGCTTCATAACATTGTCCATGTCAGGGATGCTTTGGAGGCCAATATGAAGGAGAAGAAGTATCTAAATCAACTTGTTTTGAAATGGGGTGGCGATACTGAGGATTCGCAAAAAGATAGAGAAGTCCTCGACAACCTCCAACCTCATACGAACCTAAAAGAACTGACCATTGTTTCTTATGAGGGTACGAGATTTCCAGGTTGGTTAGTCGATCGTTCTTACTCAAATCTAGTTTGTCTTCGACTTTTGAACTGTAAAAATTGTTACTTCTTGCCACCTCTTGGGATGCTGCCCTCTCTCAGAGAGCTTGAAATTATTGGGTTAAATGGAGTCGTGTCCATAGGTGCTGAGTTCTTTGGTGATGATGGCAGTGAAATCCAGCAATTTCGATCTCTGCAAGTTTTGATCTTCGAAAACATGCGAGATTGGCAAGAGTGGTCTTATGTTGGAGGTAATGAAGAAGGTGGAGCTTTTCCTAATCTTTGTGAGCTTCGTCTGCGGAATTGTCCTAAGCTAAGTGGGAGATTACCTTTGGATTACTTTCCAAAGCTTAAAAGGCTCGTGTTGTGTCGAACTAATATAGAATGTCTCACTCTTTCACAAGAATCTGAACGCAGCAAACTCCTATGCCTCGAGTACCTGTATATATATTGCCCAAGTTTTGTTTGTTTTCCTGATGGAGGGCTACATGCACCAAACTTGACGAATATAAATATCTGTCGCTGCAAGAAATTGAGGTCACTGCCAGAACATATACACACCCTTCTCCCATCTCTTCAGTCTATGGACATAACAGAATGTCCAGAACTGGAATCATTTCCAGACGGGGGATTGCCATCAGAGTTAAAATCACTTCGGATTGAGTCTTGCAGAAAACTGATTGCAAATCGTATGCAATGGGCTCTAGGAAGACTCACCTCTCTCCGAGACTTGAGAGTTGACTTCAATGAATGTGCAGAAGTAGATTCATTTCCAGAGGAGGGGCTTCTGCCAAATACTCTCAGCTCTCTCTCCATCTCCACTCTTTTGAGTCTTAAGACCATGGATGGAAATGGGTTGACAAACCTCATCTGTCTTGAAAATTTGGCAATTCGGAGATGCCCTGAGCTCCAGAGCTTGCCAGAGGAAGGGCTGCCAACTTCTCTTTCACTTCTAGAAATCTTTTATTGTCCTTTGCTAAAACAACGATGTCAGAGAGAAAAAGGCGAAGATTGGCCCAAGATTGCTCACATCCGTCACATAATGATCGATGGAGAACAGATATGATGTGCCATGTCTTGATCGATCCCAGTGGCGTTATCAGGTGATTGTTCTGCAGTCTCTGCTTATAAGTTTAAAATGGCTAGTTCTCTGTTCTCTTGTGTTTTTTACTGGCTTTTGACCCAAATTTTTTTTGAAACAACTGTTACTACATTGCTATGCTTACCAAATTGCATGCCTATTTTGAGATATCTGAACAAACTTTTCTTATTGTTTATAACTTCTAACTTGCTGTTATTAATTCATAAGAGTGTGTCAATCAAGTAGTAACTACTATTCAATTATCAATCCAACCTTGTTAATATTTAGATTCAGATATCTTTAAGCAAGGAAAAAGTTCCCCCAGTGTTAGACCTACTATCAGTTTAAACATTTTAGTATCCTGATTTGACAGGAAATTTTATTTCTTTTGAGATACTTCTGTCGAATCTGGTGAATACTTCTGTCGAATATGATCAAAAGAAAACACATGAAACAAGTTACACCAACCTGGAAAGTGTTGTTTTCTCAAGCACATAAATCTCTTTAAGATCTTGTATGTTCTAAAGCTAAGAAGATACACAAATTCATTGTGTTCACTTACTCTTTTCTGTGAATCAAAATAAAGAGGGACTCAAATTTCCTATTAGAGACCACAACTGTAACATACAAATACAACCCTTGAAGATTTCTTGGAAAAGTTATCGTCTCGTTTTCAGCTATCTAGAATAATAACTATATGACTTGAATGTTGCAGAAAGCCAAACTGCAGGTAATGAAAGTCAAATCTCTCACGTCACATTGCTCAATTCTGACCATTTTCACGTTAATACGTTTAATCAAATATTCAGTGGCTAATGCTAACAAAGTTTTAAATTGGGTTAAAATTCTGCAGATATTTATTTAGCTGAAGAACTGAAAAATCACATGTATGGCTATATCTATACCAGTGCAGCGATTATATCCCCTGCATAATCGATTCATTCTGATATAATGTAGTACCAGAAATAAGTTTCTTAGTACATCCAGGTAAAGAAATCCACATCTCACACATTTGTAAAAATGATTTTGTACATATTACACCAGCTTGATCAATTTACTTCAAAATAACAGAGTTTCTAAAAGGATGTAGAGCATGGTGCCATCAATTTGGGCACCATGCAGAGAAGCCACTTCTCTGTAGATTGCTGATGGAATATGGCAGTTTAATCTGGACGTCTTCTGAAGAAATTAGTTTGTAAATTGTAATATTTCAGTTTTTCATTGTATTTATATTTAGTTACAAATTCACCTTTTAATGCGTTTTGTTTATCATCTGTCATCTGTGCATGCTTAGTTGGTACGTATGTACACTCTGGTCCTTCCTGATTTAAGCTCTCGTTACTCAGTGTGAATTTTGGTGGTTCACTTCAGTTTGAATTAGTCTTTTGAACTGTGGTAATTGACTTTTGTGTAATATGTGAATCTTATTCTAGAATGAAGCAATAATTGTACATAATTCCAATTTTGAGGAAATATTATTTGTACTAACAATTCATCTTCCCAGTCATATTCAAGCTGTTAAAATGAGCTCAGCATGTTAATTTCTCTTGGAGCTAAACAAAGAGATTTGACTTCTGGGAAAGTCATAAGACTAAAAGGGTTATTATAGGCATATCACTTTATGAAAGCTTCTAATAGTCGGGGGTAGCTCTAAATTTGTACAAAGCACAAATAAAAAAGAAAAATGAAATTTGAATAAATAGCACCTGGATTTTTAGGCACATGTGCCATTATCACCTGAATTTTTATTTTTTATTTTTAACCACCTGAACTTAGTAAAGTGTTGCAATCCATCACCTATGTCTAATTCCGTTAAAGTTTCCGTTAAGTTTAAATGCATTTTTTTCAATTAATTGTAACTAAAAATAATTTTTAAAAGGAAAAAAACGAATGAAATTTAACCTAATTAGCATGGATTACACCACCTTGTTAAGCAGCAAATGGCTCCTTGTTGTCAAGTTGGGTCGGAAAGTGCAGGCTATAAACAATCAACCTATGTGCCATCTTGGGTTGCAGAGTTTGAGTTGATTGGTCCTGCTACTTTTTGGGGATTATTTATTAGCACCTTCTAAGAAAATTGACATGTAATTAGAAGATAAAAAGATCAATATGAAGAGGGTGGGCGACAATTGGCGTTGATAAGGCATAGAAGAAGTATCGTATAATTAAGTTAACTTTATTTATTTATTTTAAATTTATTTTTAGTTATAATTAATTGTGGAAATGCCCTTAAACTTAACGGAAACTTTAATGGAGTAAGATGTAGATTGTGAATTACAACACTTTACAAAGTTTAGATGGTTAAAAATAAAAATTAAAAGTTTAGGTGGTAATGACGCACATGCCTAAAAATTCAGATTGTATTTATGTAAATTTTCCTGAATAGAATGACCAAAAGAAAAATTATCCATTAACAGATTGAATTTCATCCTACTAGCTAGTGATGAGTGACAGAAAAAACTGCTAGATAGAATCATGGAAAATTGATTTGCTATTATCAGAATTCAAATACAAGATAGCAAAGCTAGATATGATGGAAAACAAGATTATTGCTTATTTTAATGAACACCCTTTGCCTTTGTAATAAAATACTTATTTTTTGTGTGATGCAGATAAAATTCTATTTTCAAAACATCTTCCGACAAATTAAAGCATTACTACTGGCAATCTTGTCATGGTAGAAAAGATAGGTGCATAATTTTCAGGAGCATATGTTTGACTTGATTCGTAGATAGTTGATATTATCTAGCTATCGAAGGCACTAGTTGCAATATTCTGTTAATTGGCATATGACTTTGGTGCCACTAGTTCATTTTCTTTTGTTGTTGTGCCTCTAATTTCAATGGACAGCGACTGATAAGGTAATAGTTAATGCAGAGGAAAACTGTTCATACCACAAGATGTTTGATTTTCCATTTTCTTTTTCCTCTCCGTCAGGACAATTGTCTTTCATGCTCCGCCAGTTTTATTATTCAAGGCCATCATGTTTGTTTTTTCTTCTATTTCTTAGTACATTCTCCCCAACTCTCAAATCCATTTGTAAAGAAGAAATACTGGCTTCGGAGCAGATTAGTGGACCTTTTTCAAGAGCATAACATAACTAATAAAAAGCTTTCAAGGGCCTAGGGATTAAGTACATTTCTGCTCATCTTTCAGCTTCCAGTCTAACTAAGAAATCATGGTTCCAGAAGTAGTGGCTGGAGCGTTTCTATCCTCTTTTCTCTCTGTTCTGTTTCATAGGATATGTCTTCCCGTCAGGTTCTTGACTTCATTAGGGGACGGAAAAAAACCAATAAGCTGCTTGGGATGTTGAAAATAAAGCTGAGATACTCAAAATATTTAGGGTTTAAACTGATATGTTTATTCTTCTCTCAAAGAGGAATATATATACTACATACAGAGTGGGTACAAATAGGAAATATGTACAAAATTCCTAATTCTACTCAAATTAGATAATGACAATAAAATATAAATTCTATTCATAATAGGAACGTTGACTCATGCCAACACTCCCCCTCAAGTTGGTGCATAGATATCGGTAATGCCCAACTTGTCAAGTGAGTCTTCAAATCGGCGCTTTGACACGGCATGGGTCAACATATCTGCAAGCTGCTCTGAAGAAGGCACAAAAGGTATATAAATTAACTTATGCTCCAACTTCTCCTTAATGAAATGCCGATCAACTTCTACATGCTTAGTTTGATCATGTTGCACCGGATTGTTAGCAATTTCAAATGCAGACTGATTATCATAGTAGAGCTTTGTAGCAGCATCCGGTCTAAACCCAATTTCAGCAAGTAACCACCTCAACCACAATATTTCACAAACCCCTTGGGCAATCCCTCTGTACTCAGACTCTGCAGAGGACCGAGACACAACGTTTTGCTTCTTGCTACACCACATAACTAGGTTACCACCAACAAAGGTGAAGTAACCTGATGTAGAACGTCTATCTGTAATATTCCTTGCATAATATTCATCAGTGTAACCTTCTAGATCCAAGTGGCCATTTTTCTTAAATAATAAACCTCTCCCAGGAGCAGACTTTAAGTAACTCAGAATACGTATCACAGCAGCCATATGATCCTCACTAGGTGAATGCATAAATTGGCTAGCAACGCTTACCGCATAGGCAATATCATGGCGTGTCAATGATAAATAAATAAATCTTCCAACTAACCTTTGGTATCTTTCTTTGTTAGTTGGAACCTGATCAACATAAACACCAAGTTTATGATTCTCAACAATAGGTGTATCAGCTGGTTTACAGTCAAGCATTCCAGTATCTGCTAGCAGGTCCATGACATACTTCCTTTGTGAAAGAAATAAGCCATGTTTAGATCGAGTGACTTCCACTCCTAGAAAATATCTCAGACTGCCCAAATCTTTCATCTCAAATTCAGATGCTAAACGCTTCTGCAGTTTCACGATTTCTACAATATCATCACCAGTCACAATCATATCATCAACATAAATAATCAACAAAGTCACCTTACTAGCCCTATGTTTAATGAATAGGGTATGATCAGTATTGGCCCGTTAGTAACCAAACTTCTTCATAGCTGTAGTAAATCTGCCAAACCATGCCCGAGGAGACTGCTTTAACCCGTACAACGCCTTTTTTAATTTGCACACGTTCCCCATGCCACCGGTAACACTATACCCTGGTGGAAGACTCATGTACACTTCTTCTTCTAGTTCACCATGTAAGAATGCATTTTTTGCATCAAATTGCCTCAGGGTCCAATTCAAGTTTACTGTTAAGGACAACAAAACTCTAACAGTATTCATCTTAGCCACAGGTGCAAAAGTATCATGATAATCAACTCCATATGTCTGAGTAAACCCTTTAGCTATTAATCTTGCCTTGTACCTCTCCACAGTACCATCTGCATTAAATTTAACTGTAAACACTCATCTGCATCCTACAGGCTTTATTCCCTTTGGTAGATCAACAATGTCCCATGTATTATTTTTCTGCAGCGCCTCCATTTCAATATTCATGGCTTCAGCCCACTTTGGATCATTAAATGCCTCCTCAACACGGGTTGGAATTTTAATACTATCCATTCTGGTCACAAAAACTTTGCACTCAGGAGATAACTTGTGATCAGACACATAATGGGCAATAGCATATCTTGCTTTGCCTTCTGGTGAGTAACGATCAGGTGGAACCCCACGGTTCCTTCTAGGCGGTAAAACATAAGAATTATCAGCAGTATGAATAGAAGTACTTACCTCAGGAATATCCAGGGGAGCTTGATCGGGTACTATTAGAGAAGCTTCATGGGGGGCATCAGTTAAAATAGTAGGTTTAGCTGGTGTAGTAGGTTCAGCTAGTGTAGCAGGTTCAGCCGGTTCAACAGGTTCAGTCGGTTCTTCCCTTTGTATCAAACTATCCAATACTACTCCCCCTTGTAAATCTAGCCAGTTATGTCCTTCACTATTAGTCTCCCCCTGAAGGACATGCTCGGGTGTATCAGAGAAAAACATTTCATCCTCAATAAAGGTAACATACATAGAGACATATAGACGTCGGGTTGCAAGATGATAGCATCGGTAGCTTTTCTGATGAGGAGAAAAACCCAGAAAGACACAGCGGAGAGCACAGGGTGTTGGCGAGTCCTTACTTAGTTAGGATTTTGGTTCCTTACTATGTTAGGATTTTAGTTACTTACCTATTTGTCTAGTCCAATTATAATTAAGATTTATTTCCTATTGTAATTTAGATTTACTTTCTATTGTAATTTAGATTTATTTCCTATTTTATTTAAGGTTGTACTTATATAAATACCTCCATATTGGAGAAGAATAAAAATATGAGCAAATATGAGTGTATCTTAGCATAACTGAATATTTGCCCTACTTTGTTTGACATGGTATAAGAGCCTAGGTTTTCTTGTGACCTGTGTTTGCGTTCTCCTTGCAATTTAAGTGCTCTCCTCCCCTCCTCTTCAAGGGGGGGGAGGGGGAGTGACAATGATATGTTTATTGACGTATCCCCATTAGCTTGACATATTCCCATGAAGATGTTGCTTATTTCTTGACTTCGATGACCTCTTCTCTTCAGGGGGAGAGGATGAGTGAAGAGAAGTTGTCTGCGTGAATTAGCTAAAGTTGATATGGAAGAACCCTTGCTGCCGTCATCGCTGCCTACCTTGCTATTGTCACCGCTGCTCATCTATTCCGCTGCAATTTAACCACCTATCTGCCATGGCTGATTCTGCTACATCTCAGTGTTAGTCAGTGCATGTTTCTCAAGTACCATTGATCATATGGCTCCATCGACCCCTTCTCTTCAGGGGGGAGAAGGGGAGTGAAGAGAAGTTGTCTCAGTTGTTGCTAGTGCCAATGCCTTGTATTGCTGTTGATGATGCCTGTTATGTCTATGCCTTGTTGCTCCTGCCTGTTATGGTGCCAGTATTGTTGCTCATGCCTTTGCTGGTGTGTTTGCCTTGCCTTTGGTTTCTGCCCTATCTTCTGCCGTGCTCACAGGGCTTCTGTGTTCTGCCTTACCTACTGCCGTGCTCACAGGGTGTCTGTGTTCTGCCATATCTACTGCCGTGCTTACAGGGTTTCTGTGTTCTGCCTTATCTATTGTCGTGCTCACAGGGCTTCTGTGTTCTGCCTTACCTATTGTCGTGCTCACAGGGCTTATGTGTTCTGCTATGTGCCCTATTTTTTAGGGTTTGCTCTTGTGTTTCCGCTGCGAACTTTGCTTTAGTTTGTCACGTGTTTCACTCGTGGTTGACGAAAAGACCTTCTCTACAATTGGTGCTTCTCAAGTATGGTGTTCTATGACTCGCTTGTCAAGTTGGGCATGCGAAATATCTTTGCCCAACTTGAGGGGGAGTGTTGGCGAGTCCTTACTTAGTTAGGATTTTGGTTCCTTACTATGTTAGGATTTTAGTTACTTACCTATTTGTCTAGTCCAATTATAATTAAGATTTATTTCCTATTGTAATTTAGATTTACTTTCTATTGTAATTTAGATTTATTTCCTATTTTATTTAGGGTTGTACTTATATAAATACCTCCATATTGGAGAAGAATAAAAATATGAGCAAATATGAGTGTATCTTAGCATAACTGAATATTTACCCTACTTTGTTTAACACAGGGGTCCAGCTTACTCCTATGATTCTTATGGAGGTGAACATAGGCGACACAACCAAACATCTTTAGAGACAGAGTCAGCATAGAAGAGGCAAAGATATGATGGGTCTGTACCTGCATAGGATTTTGGAAATCCAAAACTCGTGAAGGGAGGCGATTCAAGAGATAGACTGCATAGGTAACAGCATCCATCCAGAACCGCTTTGGAACTGACGCACCAAGCAGTAGAGCACGGGCAGCAGCAAGGATCTGCTCGTTTTTACGTTCAGCAACCCCATTCTGTTGTGGTGTTTGAGGGCAAATAGTCTCATGGAGTACACCCTTAGTGTGGAAAAAATAGGATAACGCCGAATTAACAAATTCTCCACCATTATTAGATCGAAAAACCTTGATAAGGAGCATAAATTGAGTCTGAATCATCTGATAGAAATGCTGAAAAATTTCAACCACATCACTTTTTGTGAAGTCTTGTATTTTAAAAATTATATATATATTTCATGAAAATAAATATTTTGTTGTCTTGGTACATGATTACACTTACATGAATATTATCATTAATAAATATATACTTTAATTAAATATCCAAATATGTTTTAATATTGTTTCACCTCTTGCATGATATTGATTACTTGGTGGCTAAGTTTAGAAGGTTGGAGTAACCAACTTTGATTCATATTTGGATAGACATGTACGTTTACTTTTAGCTAAGCAAGGAGCACAATCATCTTGTGTGTTGTCATCAATATAGCTTGATTATGCTAAGCTTTGAACACCTCTTGCTCAAAACTCTTATAGCTGGCAGCATTGTAAGCATTTACACATGCCAATTGACACCACTTACATGAAATAACCGACTTTTCCATTCTATCTCACCATTAAGCCGACTCTCATTTGCATATAAATAGGAACATTCCCTTAACTTTTTGTTTACAACATGAATAAATAGTAAGTGATAGAACAAGAAAGTGGTAGAGAGAAAAAGAGAGAGAGAGAGTGGTAATAATATTCTTGGAGGAGTTAAGAGGTTGGAGCTTGTGTTTTCTTAATTTGGAGCTAGCTTTGGAATCAAGGTAGGGGTTTCTTGGGGGCCTTTTACAGAGATTGTGTTAATTAAATTTTATGAACAATATATTATGCGTGATATGATTATTTGATTAATATTCTTGTTACAATTTAATGTTATTCTTGGAATGTTTATGTGTTCTTGATTGGTTGAACAATGTTGATACATTGATGATATTTTGAATAGCTATATTGTTGTGGGATATATAGATATGTGAAATGCATAATTATATCATGTCATGGAAATTAGTTGGAGATGTTGGTTGGAGATAATAATGATGGAAAAGAGGGTAATGGATATAGTCTTTTGTGTAGTTGAGTCTAACTCTTGGCAGGTAACAGGTCTCAGGGATCCCACAGTGCACATGGTTTTTATTGGGTGATTCAGGACTGGCGAAAGGGAGTTAGGCAAGATGACTAACAAAAGGGGGAATTATGGGACGGTTGAAACGGGTGTTAGTTCATATAAATGGACATCCGGGACCAAGTGGTATAAGCATGGTATGGGACGTGCAGGTCTGCTTGTCCAGTTATATGAATTAACGGGATTAGATGAAGAGCATTCATGCATTATTATTAATAATGTGATATTTGGTTGTTTGATTGTTTGTCATTTAATTTAATTATATCAATTTCATGTAAAAAGGTTTATGTCCCTACTGAGTTGTGGTTTCGCTCACCCCCTAATAGATTTTGCAGGTATCGAACCTGAAAGCTAGAGCTTGTGATGATTTTGGCATATTTATAAGAGTGTACTGTGTACCTACCTTTTGGATAAATAATGAGTTACTCTTTTAGTAAACTCTTTAGTAGTTCTGGCTTGTGAAATAATATAACTATTTCAAGCTTTCAGATGTTGTTGTTTCGAATATTCTGTGTGAAATATTTACTTTATTTATTTAAATGTTTCTTCACATTTTAGTTATAGTTTTTATTAAATTCTATAATTAAGGTGTGAATCACGTCTTAACCCAAAATTACTTAAATCCGTGGGTTGGGGCGTGACACTTTTATTTTTCATCCCATATAACCACATCATACGAGTGCAATCATCCACAAATAACACAAACCAACGAACTCCCAAGGCTGTAGAAACAGGGGAAGGTCCCCAAACATCAGAATGAACTAAATCAAATGACATAAGCCATTTATTACAACTTGGAGGGTAGGATACCCGATGACTCTTAGCTAAAATACAAGTCTGACATTGGAAAGCAGACTCGTTTACACCACTAAATAATGCTGGAAACAAATGTCGTAAATATCCAAAGGAGGCATGACCAAATCGGCAATGTAGCAACCAAATCCGGCGATGCTGAGAAGTTTCGGTGTTACCAACACGAAGAACCTGACTAGTTGCCACATCATCCACATAATAAAGCCCCCCCTTTTTAGTACCATGACCAAAGATCTCCCGAGTCTGGATATCCTGTAGTAAGACAAAAGACGGATACATCAGTACAACTCAGTTTAACTGCTCAGTAACTTGCGGCACAGATAATAAATTACTAGACAAAGATGGAACCAGTAACACTTTGTCCAATGGTAAAGCAGGTGTCAAGAGTATAGAACCAGCCCCCGTGACAGGTGCAGCAGCATTATTAGCAGTCAAAACATGATCACGATGAGGCGGAAGAGTAGTAGAGAATAAAGCAAAATTATACGTCATATGGTCAGTAGTTCCTGAATCAATAATCCAACCTGTATCGCGTGTGTCATGGGCATGGAAAGCCTTGCCAACGTTACCTGGAGGTGGAGGTGGAGGTGTTGGAGTGCTTGAGACCGCGGGCAAGGTCGGAGGAGGCGTAGCAGTAAGGTGGCCATGCCCAGTGGTGGTGTCAGCCATAGAAGTGGGGGCAACAACCACATGAGCTTTGCCATTCAGTTGTTCCTTCTTTAAACGCCCCTGCTTCTTCTCCCAGTCTGGTACCCTATGCAATGCCCAGCAGGTGTCGATAGTATGTCTCTTTTCACCGTAGTGATCACACTTCAGTTTCTCTTTTTCTGCAGAAGTCAGGCGAGGAGGCGGAACAGCAGAAGAGCCAGACCCTGTAGGCTGAGAAACCAAAGCAGTGTTTTTGGAAGTGTTGAGGCCCAAAAAATCCACGGTTCGGCCCAAATAAATTCTCGGCCCAATGCAATACCTTACCGAGGAGAAGCCCAATTAGGGCACGCGAAAGTTCGTCATACGCGCTTGCACACATGCCACGCCAAGCAAATAAGCAACACGTCACGCTACAAGCTTAAGTGGGCCCAAGCCACTCAAATGCCCGGGGCTTGCTTGAGTGGGTTGTGGTATGGATGGTAACAAGTTATCATGGGGCCCATCGATGGGCCAAGAAATGGAAGTCTCGGGTCGCTTGGGGGCCTCGAGACTCAAGCCCATTTTCTTAGGCCCAAACATGGGTAAGCACAAGAAAGAAGATGGACCATTGCCTCAACCAAAATAGCCCATTAATCCAATAAACTAGTCAAAAAATAAGCCCATTGACCCAATTAGAATAAACTAGCCAAAAAATAAGCCCATTAACCCAATTAGAACAAACTAGCCAAAATAAAGCCCAACACTTGACAAAGCTATCCCATCCATTGGATAGATCTTGTGGTTGTCCCAAAAGCCAACATAATTAGGATGAAACCAGCTCAAGCCTTGGCACTCAGTTTGAAGGCAAAACCACCAACGAACGTTGGAAAGCTACACGTGAGTGGCTGCTGGGAACAAGTTCCAAATGCAAGAATTCAAGAAACCAACGGATCTTGGCACGCAAGGGAGGACGCCATCTCTTAAACCAATAGGCACATCTACTTCCTTTCCTTCCTCAGGTTTGGCCATGGAAAGGGGAAGAAAGATGAGAAAGAAGATGGGTGAAAAAGGGGAGCTCCTCTCTGAGGCAGCTGCTGGAAGAGACTTGGAGCACCCAAAATCTCTGATTTTGTGGGATAGGGCAGAGCTGGCTTTGCCACCATGAGATAAGTCAAGAAGGAAGAGAAGAAAGGAAGAGAAAAACTTAGCTAAGTTGGGAAGAAACCATTAGGGTTTCTTGGAGAAGAGCAAACCCCAGCAACTATAAATAGGGCCTCTTCTACCCAGCCAAAACAACAACAATACACAGCCCTCAGAGAGCAAGCTTTCTCTCTTGAAAACCCACCACCTTCAGAGAGCAAGCTTTCTCTCTTGCAAACCCAGCAAATTTTCGTGCTTTGCTAGCCCATTTCCCCCATCTCCCCTGCTTTGGCAAAATTGCTACAGCTCTGACAGAGTCACTATCGAGCTGCCGGAAGCTACGAAAACCACCTAAAACTCTCTTCCTTAGAACCTCTCCTCTCTTCCATTAGAACCTCTAACCTCCATAGGAACCCACAAGCTTTCTCTTTCCAAAAGTGCTAAACCCATGATAACTTTGCTCTCATGCCACATGCCCCTCATGCTAAGCCCAAAATTTCATCTGTGAATGTGAAGAAATTATCTGTAACTTTCTGTTGTTTTTGTTGGAGAAGATAACCAAAATACTTCCTAAGGCTTTGTTGCCCTTTCGAAGCATTTTGGGGCTTAATTTTCGAACTCAAACAAAGGGGACAACTTCATCAGTCCAGCCCACTCGCTGCCGGAATGAAAAAGCCCCTACATAAATTGGCGACTCTGCTGGGGATTAGGCCATTATCTTCACCAATACCTCCAAAGAAGAAGATCAGAAGCAATAAACCAGAAGGAATAAAGAGATAAGAACATTTCTTCTTTCTTTTTCTTTTTCCTTTTGTTGGCTATCTACTTTGTAGAACAAACATAATATAGATTACTCACATGGTCCATTTGCTTGTATCTTAGATCTCCATTCTCAAGCAAAACAAGATCTTGTAAGAGGACTGGGGGCTTCAGCCAACGTGCAAGCCGCTGACCACCGTCGTCAATTGTTGAGGCTAGCACCTCTCCACCATAATACATCATCAGCAAGTCTGGCCATCACCGTAAATCACCTTCATGGCAGCTCTCACCTCTCTAGAGTTGTGAAAATACGATGAGAGAGGGAGAAGGAACACTTGCTCAATGCTCTCAGCCTCATCTCTGCGAATGGCTTCACCAATATAAGATTTTTATTATCATGCCTTGTTGATCTCAATATAGCATATATATTTGTTTGTTGTTTTAATACATTCATAAAATTTATGTTTCATTGAACAATCTCAAGCATAGACAAAAGCATGTGCATTCATTCTGCTCAAGTCAAAAAAAAAAAAAAAAAAAAGATTGATTGATTAGTTGTTATTTATATGGTGCACCAGCTTGCATCAGTTTCTTGTTATGTGTTAAACCACCTTTCAATTTTGCATCTCTAGCAAAATTTCCCATAGCCTTATTCCACGCACTATTCACTTATCTTATACTTCTTATCATTTCGTATCGATCCACCTTTGTGTTAATCAATCCAAGTTACACATTGCAATGTAGATGCCAACTATGCATGCTTAGTACTAAAATCATACCAGCTCAACATGCTTATGTCAATTATGTTAGTCCTTTGCAAGCTACAATGCTTATATTATTTTTGTAATCACCATATGCTTTGGTTATGCAGCTTTATATTGGTCATGTGCAAATGACCCAAGCCTCCAAACAACAAAACAAATGCTCTCATGTTTCCTACACAACATCTCAACACACTACCATTATCATCCATTCCTTAGACAAATCTCTCTCTATACTTCCAGTCATAGAAGTTCAAGTACCACTGGAAAAGCCGCTAGAAGAGTGGCTGGAAGAAGAACAGAGCCAGTCGTTGAATTCCAAACACCACTGCTGGAAGAGCCACTGCCAGAAGCACATGCTACCACCAAATCATGCCAAATTGTCACCATTGCAACAAAGGGATATCCCAAGTTCATCATGCCATGCAATG
The DNA here is from genome assembly GCF_965620075.1 of Prunus avium. Lineage (NCBI taxonomy): Eukaryota > Viridiplantae > Streptophyta > Magnoliopsida > Rosales > Rosaceae > Prunus > Prunus avium. Next base: position 28,229,458 of record NC_142289.1, read on the forward strand.
ACCCAAACAAATACTAAGAAGGCCACGTTGCAAGAGTTTTTGTAGCTTATGCCCATCAAATCCTTTTCTGATGATTATGGTTCACTTGGGGGCTGAGGAAGGAATTCATTGCAATCACCACAGCAGCAATTCCAAAACCCCAAATGAGCTTAAGAATCCATTATTACCAAAACCACTATCCCCAGACAAAAAATCTCCTTGAAATTCCAATTATGTCACTATGACCTCCAAGTTTGCCATCACTTGCCAAGAACTCAAGCTGTTGTAACCCAACACATTTGCTGCAGTGACCACATGCAAAGCTCAAGCTTAAATAGCCAAGCCCGAGCTTTTGGTTCCTATAACATGTTCACAACAGCTGCAACAAACAATACCAAAGTTGCCATAACTGATATGCTCCAGCACCTCAATCACTTTCTAAGCCTTGACCATTCCAATGACCAAGTTTAGGAGTCAAAACCAAAAGGCTATCGGGATGTCTCAATTGCCACGGTTCCATAATCAAGCATCATCAAGCCTCAAGCCTTAGTCAAGAAATCCAAGCACTATGCTTTACTCAAGAAGGAAAACATCTCGATTCATGACAAATGGAAGGAAAATATTGCGAAGGTAGTGCTATGATACTGCTGGAAGAACCTAAATGCTGTCAAGATGAAGTTTCTTTTACCAAGCAATCAGAATTTTTGAAGCAATGTCAAGCTTTCATGCTATTGCAAGTCATGCACACCTCTTGGTCCTTTTCATACTTGGGGGCTTGATTTGATTGGATTATTCATCAATGCAAAGTGGCTCAAAGTCTTATTATTGCTGAATTGCTTTTGCACCTATCATTTTGTTTTTGGCTTTTCAAATTTATTTCAAAAATGAACTTCTTATATATTTTCACCCTATGCTTTCACAACTTTTGTAAGATGCACCACCATTATGGCATGCCAAGGTGTGAGACGATATTTGCAATAAGAATGGAGTATTTTGGAAAAGGGAAAAGCCTTTAGAATTCTTCCTTGCTTTTGCCTTCTTCTGTTTTGCAAAACATGTTCTTTGAAAAAAAAAAAAATAGACAAGCAAACTTTTCTTTACAAAACTAAGCCTTTCAGCAGTAACTATACCAAGCAAAGCCACTTAGATGGGATCCCGAACTGTCAACAAGCATCATGCCTAAGCAAAATAGCACAAGTCATGCAAAGCCAAGCTATTACAAAAAGGGCATGCAATTCTTGAGGTGCCGGAACAACGAAACCATTGTACCCTTTTGATGAGCAATTCAAAACTTCACGACATCCAGAAATTCTTACAGGAGCCTTCGTGAAAATCATGCATACAATGGCTTGACCCTTTTAAGGCACGGCAAGAGGGTGCATTTCAAGCCAAATGAGTAGACAAGCCTTGCAAAAGTTTTAAAAAGCAATGCATCGAAGATTTAGCTTAAAGGTCCTGTCAAAATTTCGGCAGCATATACCTTGTTTTAAGGTTTGCCAACATGTCAAAAAAGTTTCAAGAAGTTCACAAGAGCAAATTCTCCCAACCAAGCAATATATATATATATATAAGATGTACGGATTACAACATGCCTCAAGCATTCAGAAATTAATGCAAGTTCCATCGGTTCAGTAGTATATTACAAAGTCATAACGACATAGTCGTTAGATTATCTGAAAAGTACACAGCCATTGCAAAAACAAAGTTACACATGCTGAAGATTAGTACATCCTATGGTATTAAGAAAGATGGAAGCTGTGCACCGAGCCAACTGACCCCAAGCCAAAGAAAACAACTTGCGAAATAAAAGGAGGCAGCATTGCTGGAAGGTGCAGGGCGGTGCTGGCAGCTATGGCGAATGTTCCGAGAAGAGGAGGAGTATGAGGCAGCATTGCTGGAAGGTGCAGGTTGGTGCCGGCAACTATGTCGGATGTTCCGAGAAGAGGAGGAGTAGAAGGCAGCACCGCTGGAAGATGCAAGGCAGTGCCGGCAGCTATGTCGCATGTTCCGAGAAGAGGATGAGAAGGAGGCAACACTGCTGGAAGGTGCATGGCAGTGCCGGAAGCTATGTCGCATGTTCCGAGAAGAGGATGAGTAGGAGGCAGCACTGCTGGAAGGTGCAGGGCAGTGCCGGCAGCTATGTCGCATGTTCCGAGAAGAGGATGAGAAGGAGGCAGCACTGCTGGAAGGTGCATGGCAGTGCCGGAAGCTATGTCGCATGTTCCGAGAAGAGGATGAGTAGGAGGCAGCACTGCTGGAAGGTGCAGGGCAGTGCCGGCAGCTATGTCGCATGTTCCGAGAAGAGGATGAGTAGGAGGCAGCACTGCTGGAAGGTGCAGGGCAGTGCCGGCAACTATGTCGCATGTTCCGAGAAGAAGATGAGTAGGAGGCAGCACTTCTGGAAGGTGCAGGGCAGTGTCAGCCGCCATGTCGGATGTTCCGAGAAGATGAGGAGTATGAGGCAGCACTGCTAGAAGGAGCATGGCATTGTCTGCCCCTGCATCGGATGTCCCAAGAACATGGGGGCTATGGGAATCATGCCGCCATGCGCTATTGCTAAAGCCAAGGGGAACACCTGCGCATGCAGACAGTCTTGGGAAAAGTCACAGAGGAAGAATTTCCCGAGCCATAATGATACAAACGCAGCAAGACGACACTGGCTCTTCGCCTATTGCAACATCTTCACAAGCATTCTTGAGCAATGGAGGGGGCCTTCCCCTCTTCAATTTATTTCCCCTCTTCAATTTATCATCTGTTGAATAAAGATGATCACTAATAATTGACGACGGGTTAGTGGAAGCCATGGCAGGTCTTGACAAGCGATGAATCCCTGCAAGAATTGCCAACAAAGAATATGCTGAAAAATGGCAAAACATAAAGCTAGTTCTCTGTGTTAAAGCCAAGCAATCACCACACTAGCATGCAAGCCCTATGAACTTTATAGGCCAAGCAAAGCAAGCTATCTCATGCCAAGCGAAATGTATAAACAAAAAATATTTTCGAAGCATCATGCAATCTATTACTCGAGCTCATGACAAGCAAATTTCCCATTCCATGCTCAACCAATCATACACATGTTTATGTCTATCCCTATAAAGCCAAAAAATAAACCACCATCCATGACCAAGCTCTAAGCTCATAGAAAAGAAACCAATCGTGCTTTCCTCAAGCTTGCAAACAGCCTCTGATCTTACGTATTAATCATGCGGTTACAAGCATACGGTCTTGATGCATATAGTTCAACAACAATCAAGAAGGGGGTCAAGAACGTAGCACACACAAAATTGTACCTCAAGCATGACAAGTCAAGCTCATGCCAAAGGAAACGCTCAAGAAAATGCCTAAGCAACATGCAATTTACCCATGGCAAGAAAAATTCTCATTGACAAGCAATTCCCATAGCAAGCAAAATTCTCTCTCAAAAATGCAAAAAATTCAAGCATTGCAAAACATGCATTCTGTCAATTTCTATTTCCCACAACATAAACGAAGGTCCAAGGTTAATCAAGCATGTGTTCACAAGAAAAGTGAGCCTAGGCCAAGCACCAGTCTATGCTTATTCCTGGAATATTCAAATTGGCAGAGTTACTTACCAAAGGATTAAAGCAGAAGCCCAAAAAAAAAATACAACTTAGAAGGCTGGAGGATTCGAAGGTTCCAGCAGCAAAAACGTCAAAGCTTCCAGCACTCACCTTCTCCTGCCTGTGCCAGAGACGTATACACCTACATGAAAAAAAAGCACATCGTGCAAAGTTCAACTTTTTCACCAACACAAAGAGGACCAACACATGACAAAGATGGGGAAGAAAAAACAGAGAAGAGGAAAAGATGCAATCCATACCAGTGATTTCTTCTCGCAAAACCTTTGGCACTCTTCCAACCACTTGCAAAAGAAAAAAAAAACAGAAAAGAGGAAAACCCAAAAAACTGGTGCGAGCCCTTCCTTGCTAGCACCCATGCTGTAAGTACCATTGTTGCGACGATGACAAAATAGGTCGAAAGGGTTTGGTGCTTGGCTGCCAAAACGAAGAGCAAAACCCCACGAGGATGAAGAACTCAACAACTAGCTTGTTCTCTGTCTCATCCAAAGTCTCTCTGGTCAAACAATTCAAATCTTCCATAAGCCTTCATATCGCAAGACAAGGTGTGAGCAACCAAAATCTCACCTTCATACCATCAAGTTCCTAACAAATCAGTAAGAAGATGACATTTCTCATGCTTTGGAACCTCTCAATCAAGCCTGAAAAAGAAACAAGAGAGCACGTTGGCCAGATTAGATGCTGGAAGGGAACTCGTAAATGAAAAGGGGGCGCCAGAAGCATAATCGCTATTGAAGCATAATTTTTTCCAAAGACAAGTTGCAAGAGGCCAAAATTCACTTTCATGCTATCAAAATCCTAGAAAATTAGACTTCTCATGCTTTCTCATGGAGCTTCTAAACAAGAGAATACGTTAGCCAAAATCAGACGCCGGAAAGGTACTCATACACAAAGAGAGGCGCTGGAAGCATATTTTTCTCAAAGTGCAAGCAAACTCATCTATCAAGCATTTGACAAAATCCACAGGGTATGATACCAATCCACATGCCAAGAAATTTCATTTCATTCAAGCATTCCAAGCAGTTCGGGCATTTCAAGCAAAATTGAAGAACTCATGCTCTTACGACAATACCTTTCAACATCATGCTCTCACGACAATATTGCTCAAGGACATGCTCTAGCAATACTCAGATTAGCACTCAATGCCAACAGAAAAGACATGCCAAATTCTCAAACAAAAGCAACATGCCAAGCAAAACTTATACATAAGCTTTCCAACCATTCTAGCTAGAACATCCCACCTTTGAAAAATCACTAGAAATCGAGCTTACAACCAACAAGTCCCAAAATTTCCAGATTAGAACTAGACATATCAAGCTTCATTTTCCCAAAATTTCGTTACATTTCGAGTTAGGGAAGCATGTCAAACAGATTCTTAAAACAGCCCATGCCGCAGGAACTGCACAGTTCCAGCCAGCTTAGCCCTTACTTTGAAATTCCACTAAAAATTCATTTTTTCTTCAAGTGACGCAAGACCAATTCCAAAATAGCCATTGAGAAGTCCATTTTTATGTCTCAAAAGCTCCAACTTATATTCGAAAAGAAACATTTCAAAAGTTCAAAAAACAGCCAGCAAACTACTTTGAGATATTTCGACAAACACTTGGCATGCATACCCAAGTGAGCTTGTATGACTCTTGTTTATCACTAAGCTAGAATCCTAAATCAAAAGCTCAGCCTCAGAATTCGATTTATAGTTCACAAATGCTGGGAAATACAGAGGAACTCAAGCATTCAAGCATAGAAACACAAGCATGCACCAAAGTCATCAACATCAACTCATGAACATGCTTCAGAAAAATGGAGGAAGAGAGCACTAGAATCGGTGGATGATCCTCAATTTTGGATATGTTATAGAAAACATAATTTCGAGCAAATTTTGTGAAGGAAGCGCAATCATCCAAGCATCATAAGTTAAAGACATATGCAGAAGCAGAATTTGCAGAAATTCACCAGCCATGGATGAATGCAGAAGTTACAGACCATTTTTGAGGTATCAGAAAAATTCAAAAAATTCTGCAAATTTTACAGGCTATAGTACTCGAGCAGATGAACAACTTTTATCAAGGAAGTTTTCTGATCCGAGCTTCCGAAATATGACTTACGTACTGATGCACAATACCCACGGGTTTGGGTCTTGGAGAAGAAGAAGAAGAAATAAGAGTGAGGGAAAATCAGAAAATAAAGCACGCCATGCCAAGTGAAAGGGAAAAATAGTAGCCACTTGCAAATAAAAAAATTCAAGAGGAAGGGGCAACACAATTTTGCCCACGTGAGGGCCAAGCCAAGTCGTGTTCTTCTAGCACCTGCCTTATTTCAAACATCATTCCAGCACATGCCATATTTCAAGTATTCTTCCAATATCTAGCCATCATGTCGCACGCTATCACCTTCACTGAAGTTTTGTCCGCTAAGATTCAAGATGTTCGGCTGCTGGTGCCGTAAACCCAAACACAATGGTGAATCCAAACTCATTGCATCCGCAACTCCAAGATTGGATCCCCACCGTCCACTAGCACGTCTAGCTACTGTCAAATGACATCCACCATGCTAAATGTCCCAAAAGCCATATTAAACCATGCTACCTTAGCCAAAGCCAAGCATCCAAGCATACAGGCCAAAATCAAGCCTACACGCCAATGCCAAGCATCCGAGCATACAAGCTAAAATCAAACGTATACGCCAATGCCAAGCATCCAAGCACACAATCATGCAAAATCAAGCCTCTCTAGTCACTCAAGCAAACAAGTCATGCAAGCTAAGCTAATCCACCAAGCATTCTCTTCTAGGTCATGCCACAAAATAGGTCAACTCTTGGTAATTCTAGTGAGTGACCTCCAAAATTAAAGTGTCTAGGAAAGTTCTTCAAGGCAACACCCTCGGTGTTTAAGAAGGATTGGATTTTAAGCGGGACCATCGTGACCCCTCCAACCTTCCCGGAAAAAACCTGGCTGTAATTTCAGAGACACTTAACTAGTCATCCTTAAGTTGTTCCTAAACCCATGCCATGCCATGCGACTGCAATTTATTTTGGGCTGGAAATTGATTATTCGGACCATTTCAATACACATTCATGGCCCCAATAATCAAGGGGGCTAATGTTGAGGCCCAAAAAATCCACGGTTCGGCCCAAATAAATTCTCGGCCCAATGCAATACCTTACCGAGGAGAAGCCCAATTAGGGCACGCGAAAGTTCGTCATACGCGCTTGCACACATGCCACGCCAAGCAAATAAGCAACACGTCACGCTACAAGCTTAAGTGGGCCCAAGCCACTCAAATGCCTGGGGCTTGCTTGAGTGGGTTGTGGTATGGATGGTAACAAGTTATCATGGGGCCCATCGATGGGCCAAGAAATGGAAGTCTCGGGTCGCTTGGGGGCCTCGAGACTCAAGCCCATTTTCTTAGGCCCAAACATGGGTAAGCACAAGAAAGGAGATAGACCATTGCCTCAACCAAAATAGCCCATTAATCCAATAAACTAGTCAAAAAATAAGCCCATTGACCCAATTAGAATAAACTAGCCAAAAAATAAGCCCATTAACCCAATTAGAACAAACTAGCCAAAATAAAGCCCAACACTTGACAAAGCTATCCCATCTATTGGATAGATCTTGTGGTTGTCCCAAAAGCCAACATAATTAGGATGAAACCAGCTCAAGCCTTGGCACTCAGTTTGAAGGCAAAACCACCAACGAACGTTGGAAAGCTACACGTGAGTGGCTGCTGGGAACAAGTTCCAAATGAAAGAATTCAAGAAACCAACGGATCTTGGCACGCAGGGGAGGACGCCATCTCTTAAACCAATAGGCACATCTACTTCCTTTCCTTCCTCAGGTTTGGCCATGGAAAGGGGAAGAAAGATGAGAAAGAAGATGGGTGAAAAAGGGGAGCTCCTCTCTGAGGCAGCTGCTGGAAGAGACTTGGAGCACCCAAAATCTCTGATTTTGTGGGATATGGCAGAGCTGGCTTTGCCACCATGAGATAAGTCAAGAAGGAAGAGAAGAAAGGAAGAGAAAAACATAGCTAAGTTGGGAAGAAACCATTAGGGTTTCTTGGAGAAGAGCAAACCCCAGCAACTATAAATAGGGCCTCTTCTACCCAGCCAAAACAACAACAATACACAGCCCTCAGAGAGAAAGCTTTCTCTCTTGAAAACCCACCACCTTCAGAGAGCAAGCTTTCTCTCTTGCAAACCCAGCAAATTTTCGTGCTTTGCTAGCCCATTTCCCCCATCTCCCCTGCTTTGGCAAAATTGCTACAGCTTTGACAGAGTCACTGTCGAGCTGCCGGAAGCTACGAAAACCACCTAAAACTCTCTTCCTTAGAACCTCTCCTCTCTTCCATTAGAACCTCTAACCTCCATAGGAACCCACAAGCTTTCTCTTTCCAAAAGTGCTAAACCCATGATAACTTTGCTCTCATGCCACATGCCCCTCATGCTAAGCCCAAAATTTCATATGTGAATGTGAAGAAATTATCTGTAACTTTCTGTTGTTTTTGTTGGAGAAGATAACCAAAATACTTCCTAAGGCTTTGCTGCCCTTTCGAAGCATTTTGGGGCTTAATTTTCGAACTCAAACAAAGGGGACAACTTCATCAGTCCAGCCCACTCGCTGCCGGAAGGAAAAAGCCCCTACAGGAAGCAAACACAACAGCAGGTTCCCCAATCTTGGCGCCAGATCCAAGCATAGTAATCTGGTGTTAAGCCTCTCGACGGACCATAAAAAATACATTTTCGATGCTTGGAACTTTATCACTCCGTAGAATATCACTGCGGACCTTGTCGTAAGTATCGTCAAGGCCAGCCAAAAAATCATACACACGATCTGCCATAACAGCAGCCTGAAAAGTCTTCATATCATCAGCACACTTCATATGAAAAGGACGTCTCTTGCCCAATTCAAGCCAGATTGCCTTAAGTTCGGCAAAATAGGTAGAGACAGGACGACCCTCTTGCTTGAGACTGGTAGCCTGGCACCGCAGTTCATAGAGTTGGGATATGTCAGAGCCATCATAAAACATATGATTAACAGCATCCCAAATTTCCTTAGCAGTAGGTAGAGTATGAAACATATTCAACAAACTGTGTTCCATAGTTCGCAGCATCCAACTTTTCACAACAGCATCAGCAATTTTCCACTTCCCAAATTTCGGGTCTTGAGAATCAGGAGCCTCAGCGTCGCCAGTCAGGTAACCCAATTTTCCTTATGTAGTAGCATGGAGTTCGATCATTGAAGCCCATATCTCATAGTTGGATCCATTCAAATTGAATCCCATAGGTAGGTTGGTGGACAATTCAGTATGAACCGTCACAATAGGAGTAGAAGAAGAAGATTCAATGACATCTGACATGGTGATAGAAGGCGGCGGCAGCAAAAGATTAGGTGTATAGGCTAAGTGCAGCGGAAATAGGTAGTTTTAGGATTAGGGTTTTGATGTTGTAGAGACGGATCGGAACCCGCTCTGATACCAACTCAAAATAATTAGGGTTTAAACTGATATGTTTATTCTTCTCTCAAGGAGGAATATTTAGGGTGGGTACAAATAGGAAATATGTACAAAATTCCTAATTCTACTCAAATTAGATAATTACAATAAAATATAAATTCTATTCATAATAGGAACGTTGACTCACGCCAACAGAGATCAGTTAATGCACTGCTAGACGATGCAGAGGAGAAGCAAATCAGAAGCACAACAGTGAGAGTGTGGCTTGACTAGCTTAAAGATGATCTCTATGAGGCAGATGACCTTCTGGACGAGATCAACATTAAAGCTCTGCGATGCAATCTGGAAGCTAAATCCGGAAGCAGCAGCACAAGTAAGATTACAATCCTAAATTCCACTTCCTTTGATGAGATCGAAAATGCTATCAAACCCAGGATAATGGAGATTCTTGACAGATTAGAACTTATTCTAAAAGAGAAAGTTGATTGTTCGGTTCATTTTTACACATGATTTTTCATGTTATTCACCCACTATTTTGAGTTAGTTCTTGACATTTTATAGCTTTTTACTTCATTTTTGTGTTTTCTTAGATTTTGCCTTGGTTGGGATGAAAATGAGCTAAAAGTGCATTATTAGTTATAAATTCTGTTTTTGTTCATTTTCGTAGGTCAACTTCTTGGCCTGGGATCAACATACTCTGGTGCTCGGATGAGGTCATGATCTTCATGAGACTTGTTCCAATGGATGTTAACTACAACATATCCAAATTTGAGCTCCATTGGACAAGTATTGCCTATCCAACCAATCCATCATGTTACCACAGTTCTGGAAATCCGGATTTGGCCAGCTTTTACCTCCCTTGTGTCATCTTAACTTCTTGTTACCATAACTCTTGGTAACAAGGAATTACATTTGTAAAATAGATATTTTCTGAGCTTTTGGCATCTTTGTGAAGTCAAAGCTCCATCATGGCAAGGGGACAATGGGCTAAGGCTTTATCAAAGGTGGTAGTTTTATATTAAAAGGTAAAAGCTGGAAAGGAGGAGAGAGGGAGGAGAAGTCAAAATTGCAATCTGATATTGGGAGCTTTTTGATCGTGGGAAATCAGGCTATTCCACATTCTACACAACTGGAGAGCAGCTTTTGGGGAGCTAAGAGCAAGGAAGGAGAAGGAGGTGCAGCCAAGGAAGAAAGGAGAAGACTTCCACCATTGAAGACTTCAAGCTTTCATCATTTCCAAATCTGTAAACTCCTTCTAGTTATATTTCGAGTTTGTATTTGGAATAAGTATGAGCAACTAAACTCCATAGCTAGGGCTTAGGTTGAAGCCCTAAACATGATTACCTTATTGTTTTGATGCTTGAGTGTATGAATTTCTAGATGTTGTTGATGAACCCCATTCACTAATTGAATTTTATGATATGTGTTTGCTTCCTTTGCTTAATCACCTTAGGTTGTATGCATGTAGCTAAAGTTGAGAAGTTGTGTAAGATAACCAAGAACACAATTTCTAATTAGCAACAAATGATTGAACTTGTTTAAGTGAGCATCATGTGAATTGGTTTCTTGACAACAATTGATGAATTCCAATTCACCAAATTAATCTATCCTTGATGTGTGTTTTCCTTGATTGATTACCTTTGAAAGCATGCTTCTTGAGGTTGTTGGGATTATGTGTATCTTCATGTTTTCCTAAGCAATAGATGGATGGAGTAAGAACCATCCATGTGAATTGGTTTCTTGAATACCTAATGTAAACACCATGCTATTAGGGTTCTTGTGATGTTCATATTCTCTTTGAACTTAATGGGTTTTCCTTGCAATCGAATCGAAGTACGAACCATACCTAGGTTCGGTTATGAGGAGGGCACAAGTATTGTAGCACGAACCATGCACTTTACGTATATTAGAGAGAATCAATGCGTCTTGAGCCACGACCCATGGTCTTGATTGCGAACATCTTCATCAATACATTTAGAGTTCATCACTTGAGTATCCATGAACATGGGTAGAATTGTTTAGGGTGGATTCCGAAACCCTAGTGTTTGTTACATTTTAATTTCACATTTTGATAATTCATCTCTGCCATTCACATTTAAATTCAAAGTCCATTTACTTTCATGCAATAGAAATAGGTCACTTGAACCAAATCAAAAAACCCCCCCAATGTGTGTGTGAGTTGCGTGTTTGACACGTTTTGTGTCTTTGTTACTGAATTTTGTTTGTTTCCGTAATTGTTTTGGACTTTTGGTCCGCGTAGTGTTCTTGCATTTTTTGTGCTGATTCCAACCGTATAAAGAACGTGAATTTTGGATAAACGGTTGGAAAGTTATAGGTCAAAAACTGGACAGAGGTCGAAACTGAAAAACAGAGAAACGAATCTGTCCAAATGGTGATAAACGGGTGATAGAAAGTGCTGTTTGTGTTTTTCTTTGTTTTCTTGTGTTGTTTCATTTCTTTTATCTTCCTTACTTCATTTTTAGTTTCCAATTTGTATTGTGTTTGTGTGTTGTGTAAAATTAGTGTTCTTTACGTACTCAAATTAGAACTTATAGGAAACCGACAAGTTCTTCGTGGGATCGACCCCGTACTTACATAATCTATACTTCATTAGATTCGTGCACTTGCGGGTATTTTTAATTGGTTGTTTGCACATTAATTTGTGTCCTTTTAGGAATGCAACATTGATCTGTGCATTAAAACAAGTGTTAAAGGTAGACAACAAGCCACTTTACCTACAACATCCTTGGTAGAAGACAACAGTGTGTATGGAAGGGATGCGGACAAAGATACTATTATCGAATCATTGCTATCGAATGATGGAGAGAATAATAAGATAAGTGTCATTCCTATTGTGGGCATGGGTGGGATTGGAAAGACCACCCTTGCAAGACCACCCTTGGTCAACTGGTATACAAAGATCTTAGATTGAAGCAACATTTTGACCTCCAAGTATGGGATTGTGTTTCAGAAGAGTTTGATGTTGCTCAAATAACGCAGACAATTTATGGGGAAGTTAGTTCACAAACTTGTGACATGACAGACCTCAACCAACTTCAAGTTAAACTCCAAGAGGCTTTGACAGGGAAGAAGTTTCTCTTTGTTTGTGATGATGTTTGGAATGAGAATTATATCCAATGGGATTTGTTAAGGCGTCCCTTTGAGTCCGGAGCACATGGAAGTAAGATCATCGTCACAACGCGCAATGAAGGTGTTGCATCTGTTATGGGTACTCTTCCAACTTACCATCTCATGGAAATATCTGACGATAATTGTTGGTTATTATTTGCAAAACATGCCTTCAAAATTGAAGGTCGTAATGAAAATTCAAAAATGGAAGTGATTGGAAGAGAAATTGTTAAGAAGTGTAAAGGCCTTCCTTTAGCTGCAAAAGCACTTGGGGGTCTCTTACGCACTAAGGTAAATGAGGATGAATGGAAAAATATATTGAGAAGTGACATATGGGAGTTGTTAGACAATAACGTTAACATTCTTCCAGCTCTGTGGTTGAGCTATCATTATCTACCTCCGCATCTTAAGCGTTGCTTTGAGTATTGTTCTTTATGTCCAAAAGATCACATATTTATAAAATCGAAATTGGTTATGTTGTGGATGGCCGAAGATCTCTTACAACCTAGAAAAAAGAAAACTGCGGAAGAAGTTGGAGAGGAGTACTTTGATGATCTCATCTCACGGTCATTTTTCAACAGTCATCAAGTGTTCAATCGTTTTTTACTATGCATGACCTTATCAATGATCTAGCAAAGTTTGTGCCGGGAAAATTCTGTGTTAGGTTGGAGGACAGTGACTCACTCAACACCGTGATTAAAACCTGTCATCTTTCATTTATGAAAAAAACAGATTGTCATGCCTTTGAGAAATTCGACGATTTAAAGTATTTGTACACCTTCCTACCATTATCATTGCTACCTATATGGGTACAAAGTTAGAAAAGATGCCACCAAAGATGGCCAAACTGAAAGATCTCCAAACGTTAAGTGACTTTGTCTTGGACAAAGGTCATGGCGATGATATCGCCGAGCTAAAGGAATTTCAACATTTGCATGGAACACTTCGTATTGCTGGCCTTCAGAATATTGTTCATGCCGAGGATGCTTAAAGTCCAATATGAGGGAGAAGGAGCGTTTGAATGAACTAATTTTGCAATGGGGATTCAGAGATAGATAGGCAGGTGCTCAACAACCTCCAGCCCCATACAAACCTAAAAGAACTCACAATTTGTTCTTATGGGAGCACCAGCTTTTTGAGGTGGCTAGTACATTGTTCCTCTAATCTTGTTTGTCTTCGACTCAAGCGATGTGAAAATATTTTACTCCTGCCACCAGTGGAACAGCTACCCTTACTCAAAGAGCTTGAAATTGATGAGTTAAATGGAGTGGTGTCGATTGACAATGAGTTTTATGCTGATGATACTTGTTCAATGTCTTCAAGTGTTGAAAATAAAAAATATGTTGGAATGGGAAAAGTGGTCTTATGAAGTTGGAGGTTTTCCTAATCTTCGCGAGCTTCGTCTGCTGAAGTGTCCCAAGCTAACCGGTATATAACCGTTAGACTACTTCCCAAGGCTTAATATGCTCAAGTTGTGTGGAACTGGTCTAGAATCCGCCACTATTTCACAGGAGCTCATCTTGATAGACTTAACAGAGATATATATCAATGAATGTAAGAAATTGAGGTCATTGCCAGAACAGATGCAGGCCCTTCTCCCATCTCTCCAGTCTATGTCCATAGAAAACTGCCCAGAAATGCACTCATATTTTGAAGGTGGATTTCCCTCAAAGTTAAAATCTGTTTCCATCTGCTCTTGCAAAAAGCTCATTGCAAACCGTGTGCAGTGGAATCTACCAAGACTCACTTCTCTCAGACACTTGACAGTCAGCTTCGAAGCATGCGAAGCAGTAGATTCATTTCCGGAAGAAGGGCTGCTGCCTTCCAATCTTACTTCTCTACGGATCTCTGATCGGTTCAAAATTGTATATTATTTCTTACCCTTCTAGCTTATGATTTGGTTATGTTTTTGAGTTAAACTTGTGCTTTTAATCCTTTTTGTGTTTATCTTTCAGTTAATTGAGCTTTAGGTAACAATGATGGCTTTGGAGAACATAATTCATGCAATTCAAGCATGTTAAGGCCTAATTTGGATGAATTGATGAAGAGCTTAAAGACAAATTCATTATGGCTACAGCCCCCTGCCAGTCCAGTTCCGTAAGTCATATTGCAAGCTTTGTTTCAGCAACCTACATAGCTCGGATGAGGCCACATTCTTCATGAAAGTTGCTCCAATTGGTGTGTACTATAACATATCCAAAATTCAGCCCCATTGGATAAATCTGGAGTCCTTTACCTAGCAAACACAGAACCATGCTCAGGATGGATCTTATCAGCGCGGAAAATGAGTTAGCAATTTGTTTCGGCCTTAACTTCTTCCTCCGACCTTGGATTGGCCCAAATAACATATGGCTGGAAAGAAGACATTCTGAACTTCAATTTAGAGTGCTTAAAGTCCTAATTTGATTAATAGAAGCCCAAGTTGTAAGCCCTTGAAGTTGCTGGTCATGCTGACCTCAGCATGTGCTGGTTGGATGCTTGGTCATGGTGAGCTAGGTATGAGCTATCATTTCTGGTTGGAAGCTTGGTCATGGTGACATGAAGATGAGCTAGGGCTGCTGGTGGGATTTAGTGGTGAAGTGCATCAACCAATTCAAGATTTTCTAATACAAGTGCATCACCCATTTCAGATTTTCTAATACAAGTGCATCAACCATTTCAGATTTTATAATTCAAGTGTTGTATGCATTAGTCTTATTGAATTCTGATTTTCACTTCCCCTAGGCCTATAAATAGGGAAGTTCTCTAAGCTTGTAATAACACCCCAAGGGGGGGAGCTCTCAAGCACTTCTCTAGAGCTCCCTTCCCTTCTCTCCCTCAAATTCTCTTAGTTTCCCTTTGTAGTTCTCAATTGTTGTAATGAGATCATTCTACTAAATTTTCTTTCTTCTAAATTCTCAAACACTTCTCCCATCCTTCATCAAATTCTCTAAACTACTCAAACACTTCTCCTCCCTTCTCCAAATTTCCCAAACACATTTCCCTTCTCTTCCAAAC
The DNA here is from genome assembly GCF_965620075.1 of Prunus avium. Classification (NCBI taxonomy): domain Eukaryota; kingdom Viridiplantae; phylum Streptophyta; class Magnoliopsida; order Rosales; family Rosaceae; genus Prunus; species Prunus avium. The sequence goes on from NC_142289.1 coordinate 28,244,613, forward strand.
ATCTCCATGTCTCAAACACTTCACAAACACCTTTCTTTCCGTTCCAAAGTTCTCAAACATTCTCCAATTTTCCAAACACTTTCTCTTCCAAAATCCACAAAGTTCCCAAACACCACTTTCCTTACTCTTCCAATATTCTCTTCTTCAAGTCTCCATGTTCTTCAAACACTTCTCCACATTCCTTCATCAAATTCTCCAAATTTCTCAAACACATCTCTCTTCTCTTCTTCTAATCCTCAAAGCTCTCAAACACTTTCTTCTCCCTTCTCTTCTTCTAAATTCTCCAAACACTTCTCTATTCTCCTTCAAAGTTCTCCATGCTCTCAAACATGTCCCAAACACTTTCTCTTCCAAATTCCTAATGTTCTCAAACCTTCTCTTCCAAAATCCTCCAAGTTTCCAAACACTTTCTTCATCAAATTCTCCAAACACTTTCTCAAACAATTCTCTACTTCTACTTTCTTCTCCAAAAAGCCTCCATGTCCTTAACCACTTTTCCCAAACACTTCTCCTTTCTTCCTCAAATGCTCTCTTTAATGTTCTCCAAGTTGTAATTTATTTTTCTTAATGTACATTCTTTCTTCTTGTTTTGTTTCTTTTGTTTTCATTTATGTTTTGTAGGAAAACTGAGTTGGATCATTCAATCACCAATCCCTGTGGAATCGACCTCGCACTTACATATGCTAAACTACCAACGGCTCGTGCACTTGCGAGTATCACAAGTTGAGGATGCAACTGAATCCACTTTGGTGCAGCTGTATCTACGCAACAATCTCCAGTCTTTTGAATCTTAGGACCATAGGAGGGGAGTTGACACACCTGACCTGTCTTCAAGAGTTGACAATTCAGATGTGCCCTGAGCTGCAGTGCTTGCCAGATGAAGGGCTACAGATGAAGGGTAATTATTCAATTCTCTCTGGTGTACTAGTAGTTCTGCAGTCTGTACTTCTAAGTTTAATTTCACTAGTGAATATAGTGGTGTTTACTTCTTTGTCACTGTGAAACATATTGATACTCTACATTTTCTTCGTTAAGCCAATTTCCTCCCATCTACTTTTTATAACATACCTGCCATTGATTTTGTGTTTTATAATATAAGGTTTGCATGGTAATGCTCAATACATGCATCCCTGCATATTGGTCACTGAGTTTAAATCTAGCTTGTGTATGTCATAAGTCATTTAGTTTTTACAGATTGCTATCCAAGTTGGGGGCATTTAATCATCACAACAGCAATTCAAAAATTCTAATTGCAAATGACTCCAAACTTTGGATGTCTTACTATCAGTGTCTTCAAAACGTTCAATTCTAAACGTTTAAATACCTCATAATGATGTTTGTTCTTCTTTATGAAATATGAGACCTCTTTAAATACCTCATAATGATTAATGAGCTAATTTAAGTTCCTGATCCGAAATTGTCAATGTTGCCTTTTTGACATATCTGAATCTATTGTGGAAAGCTGCAATTGTAAGCTCCTTGCATTGATGCTGAAAAGATTGTGGATTTCGAAATAAATTTTCTATTCTTTTTATGATGAAGAAGGAGCCTTTGAATGGACTAGTTTTGCAATGGGGATGCAATAGTAAAGACTCATTTGGAACAGTTTCTTTTTGGAGCTGAGCTGAGCTGTTGGCAAAGGGAATGACCTGGAGGGTTGGAAAGGGTGAGTTGGCCAAATTTTGGACAGATAAATGGCTATTTGACACACCTCTAATGCAACATAATGGGGTGTTGAATATCCAAGATTTGAATTGCAACGTTGACAGCTTTCTTAGGAATGGTTGGTGGAATGTGGACCAGCAGCTGAAGATTTGGTTCAAAAGATCACTGTTGTCCCTGTTGGGTTTGGGAACTCTGTACATGATGCTCAAATCTGGGGTATGTCTTCAAATGACTTATTCTCTGTTAAATCTGCATACTCTATTTTTTTATTTAGAGAATTGGGAGATGTTGATCCCTTTTGGAATGACTTATGGAGAATGAAAATCCCTCCCAAAATTCATATATTCATTTGGTTGGCTTATCAAGGTAAAATCTTGTCCAATGAGCAAAGAACCAAGAGGAATCTAACTTCTGATCCTTCTTGTCTTCTGTGTGGTTGGCAAATTGAATCCGTTATTCATATTCTTAGGGACTGTCCCAGGGCTAGGATGGTATGGAATTCTGTTGTAAATTTACATTCCTTTCCTCACTTCTTCCTATATGAGCTAAAACCTTGGTTCCTAGGCAACTTGCTCTCTAAGGTTAAAGGACCTGATGGTATTGGTTGGAATATTATTTTTGCCATTACTTGTTGGTATATCTGGAATTGGCATAACAAGTAGATTTTTAACATTGAAGTGGATTTGCCTTTTAATCCTAGGAAAACCATCTTTACTGCGATTGTTGAGTGGGTTAAAGCCGCTAATGGTTTTGGCAAGAAACCTGATAGAGTACTTGTTTTTTTGGCTTGGGAACCTCCTACAATTGGTCAACTTAAGTTGAATGTGGATGGTTCTAGAAGGGCTGCCACTAATATTATTGGAGCAGGAGGTGTTATCCGTGACTCCTCAGGTGACTGGATTGCCAGGTTTGCTGTGAATTTGGGCCAAGGTCATATCCTGGAGGCTGAGGTTTGGGGCCTATATTTTGGTCTAAAGCTTGCTGTTGAGAAAGGTGTCACTAACCTTGCTATTGAAATGGATGTTGCTGTTGCTGTCTCACTTGTTCAACAAATCAATTCATTGCAATGCCATCCTCTTGCTACTTTGGTGCATAGTTGTTGTGATCTCATGAGACAAATTGGAAATTGTCACCTTGTCCACATTTATAGGGAAAAGAATTGTGTTGCGGATTGTTTGGCAAACTGGAGTTATAATCTGGACTAGGGAATTTACTTCTTTGATGAGGCTCCTGTCTAGGTTAGCTATCTGTTGATGGATGACTTACTTGGTCTTGCTAGGCCTCGACTCATGTGTGGGGTTTAGTTGTTTCCTGGGGGTTTCCCTTATTTCACCACCAAAAAAAAAAAAAGACTCATTTGACCCTCATTGAGTGGTCAAATGATATCGGATTCATGTGATTTTTTTTGCAGAGATGATCTTTAAATGAATATGTATAAAATACACGGTTTGTATTAGTGAAATAAAATACAGAGTGGGCCCAATAACGGTGTCCCTCAAATAAGTTATTAAAGGTATCCCTCAACTGAAGCTATATATATATATACAATGCCCTTCTATTGAGAGAACCCTGAAATTATTTAACAAATTTTTTTTAACGATCCAAACTGTCTATATATATACTTTAAGGTTCTAACGATATTTTATACCATCGTGGCTTAGGTGTCATATCGAAATGGGCATGAGGTTTCAATTTCATCAATTTGGTATACAACGTTTTAAAATATGACCAATTTACACTGTCCGTTAGATTTACTCTGGTGAGACGTTAAATGCTGATGTGGCAACTAGGACCCACTCTTTGTAAAAGAGTTAAAAGAAAAAGAAAATCAGAAATTAAAAATAATTATTATTAAAAAAAAAAAAACCCAGCCCCTCTCCTTTGACCAACACAGCCGCACGTTCCCCAGCCCATCCTTCTCCAGAAAGGGATTGATCTTGTTTGGCTGGATCAAATAATAATCAGGAAATTTTTTGTATTAATTCACAAATATTTTAAACTTATGGGTCTTTTTAATTTTGTTAAGAAAGATGTTATAGGAAGTTTCCTCTTTCACGAAAATAAACAAAAATATATACGTAATGTATTTATCAAGTTAGAAAATAAATACGGAAATATATATTGAAACTTCCTTCCTTTCCTTTTTTTTTAAACTGAAAACAAGTAAGTAGATATTTGAAGTTGATCTCCTATTCCATATCTCATGCATGCAATCGAGTAAGAATGCTAGTCAACCTTTCTAGTTTTAAATTACGAAACTAATTAAATATTGAAAGTTTTGGGAAACTAGTTTTCTAAAGTCCTATATATATAGGAGCATAGTGCAAACCCTCTACCACAACAGTTCTCTCGCATACAATTAAGGTGTGTTGTGCTAGCTCAACCTCAAATCTTCAAAGATGGTGGACTTTGCATTGCCTGAGGATCTGAAGATGAGAATAGTAGAGTTAGTAGGTTCCAATGTGCAACCGACGCTCGTTCGCGATTTGACGTTTTGTGAGCACGATTTTAGCAATCGTTTGGTGCTAGTGCTACCCGAGTCTTTGTCTGGCGTGCCAATCAACCTTAAGAAAAGGCAGTCACTTACCGTACGGATGATCGGACCCTCGCTTAATGTGTTTGATATGACTCTTAGTAGGAGTGCGGATGGTGGGCATGTTTTAAAAGATTGGAGCACAGTGATGCAAATGGAGAATTTCGAGGAAGGTGACACTGTGTATCTGTGGTCCTTCAAATGCCCTGACGAAATTCTGTGGTTTGTTATGCATGCGTAAAAGATTTACAATTAATTAGCTAGGGCTGATTATTATTTATTATTATTAGGGTTTTATATATTCTTTACCAGAGTTATGTGGGGCCTTTTGTTTTTTCTTCTTCCTATTAAATAATCCAGGGAGCTAGGTAGGGATGCGTTATCAATCATCCTTTGTTAATTGTTACTCTTTGGTTCTTCAATATTAAGTGTTAGTATTGTTATTTAATTTTCTAATAAATTTCTATACTGTTACAATAAGTTTTACTATGTGATAACAAGTCCAATGATCAATGAATTTTGATAACACGTGCAGATTTCGAAATATATAATTGTAAGGAGAGGAGTGAATTGTGCATTAAAATTCATAAGCTCATTAACGTAACAATTCATCTTCCCAGTCATAGTCAAGCTGTCAAAATTAGCTCAGCATGTCAATTTCTCTTGGAGCTAAACAAAAGGCATTTGACTTCTGGGAAAGTCATAAGACTAAAAAGGTTATGAAGTAGTAAAGATTCAGAAAAAAGGCATTTGAATGGACTAGTTTTGCAATGGGGATGCAATAGTAAAGATTCAGAAAAAGATAGGCAGGTGCGCAACAACCTAATGAGATACTTCTTCATTACGGTTTTCAAACTCACAATTTGTTCTTAAGGGAGCATCAACTTCTCGAGGTGGCTAGTACATTCTTCCTCTAATCTTGTTTGCCTTCGACTCAAGAGAAGCGAAAATATTTTACTCCTGCCACCACTGGGACAGCTAGCCTTGCTCAGAGAGCTTGAAATTGATGGGTTAATTAATGGAGTGGTCGATTGACAATGAGTTTTATGCTGATGATACTTGTGCAATTAGGCCAGCTTCTTCAAGTGTTGAGAATAAAAGGCTTATTTACAACAGTGCCCATGAAATTATGGTCAAAGCCAAGGGCGGTACCAAGAGTTGGAGAGTTAGGGCTAAAGGCTAAGGGCTAAGGGCAGAACCACAAGAACAGTGGAGAGAAATCAATGAAAAAGATTAAAATTGGAGAGTTAGGGCATACCCTTACATTGGCGATGAAATCGATTTTGATAGCACAAAATACAAACTAATACTAGATACTTCCTTATAATTGAGGTCATATTAGAATACTTTATTATATGGGAACCTAAATTCATGCCAATTCCATTTAAATTGTTACCCTTTCTCACTCTCACTCCACTATCTATAAGAATTAAGAAATAAAATCTATAAAATATTTTATTCATATATAGAATTTAACCAGACATTGAAAAAAAAAAAAAAAGGCCAACAACACCACAAAATGGATTAGGCCCAGCCACAATTAGGGTGGGAGTGGAGGTGTCAAACGGGCTGTGTCGGGAATGGGCCGTGCCAGGCCCACCCATTTAGGAAAATCATCAATTCTAGCCTTAGCCATGGCCCGAGCCTACATGGGCTCGGGTCATGCTAGTAACGGGCCACTAAACGAGTCGATATGGGCCCACCCCAAATTTGACTGATGTATTGCATTTTTTTGTGTAATTTTTTTTTTTTTTTACTACTTCATTTAAATCTCTTTTACAATTATGTATATACTAATAATATTTATTATTTGTTAAGAAAAAGAGGTCAATAATTTTATTTAAAGTACATTTAAATAGAAAATGGCTAGATTATTGTTTGAGTTTTAAAAATTGAAACTTGAAAAACAAGAATGGTATAAAGGAGTAGCATTCCCATTGGTCAGAGAAAGAGTAACCCTTTGAATCCCCTGCAAGAGAGTGAGACTCCCCTAAATCATTATTTTATATTTAAAGAAAACATTAAATTTTAATATATATTATTAAAGAAAAAAAAACTTGAATTTAAGATAGAAATGTAATAATATTAAGTATTATTTTTCTCGAAAACAAGTATAATTTAATAAATGGGCCGGCTCGTTTGATTTCGGGTCAACACGGCCTGCGATGGGTCATGGACTGGCCTTGCCCATTGGACCTAATTACCTCGTCCAGGCACAGCCCAAGGATACGGATCATGCCGTGCCTTAGTTATGCAGACAACTAGTCCAAGGATCTTGAATTTGCAGTTGGTGATTAGGTGTTTTTGGAATTATCTCCTTGGAAGGTGTGATGAGGTTCGAGAAACATGGGAAGTTAAGTCCACGCTATATCGGACCATATGAAATCACTAAATGAAATCGGACCCGTCGCTTACAAACTTACTTTGCCTTCAAAATTATCCAGGATCCATGATGTGTTTCATGTATCCATGTTACGTAAGTACTTACCCGACCTTTCCCATGTCTAGGAATCTCAACCGGTGGAGTAGAGAGAAAGAGGAGTCAGACTGTAGAAAGGACCACTTGGGAACTTGAGGGGCATATGCGGGTCCAATACTCATACCTCTTCGAGTATTACATTTTTGCCCTTAGGGATATGGGTACTTTAATCACTTTTTTTGTTTTGGAAGGATTGTGGGGAATTGAGCGGCACTATTGCGTAGAGTTCGTCGATACGAGTCTATAGACAGACGACACACTCAATTCCGAGTTGTAACGAAGGAGAAAAGGATCTAAAAATGGAAAGGACGTATAAGAAACTTCTGGAATTGTTCGAAAACCCTAAATACCCAGCTCTCTCTCTCTCTCCTCGAGCACGCGTCAAACCCCACCCCCCGACATTTTTCTTTCTCCTCTCTCCATCTCTCTCTCTTTTCCAGAACGACTCTAGTGCCTCTCCACCTTCTCAGCAACGCCACACTGCCGTTTGACCACCTTCTTTGAAGAGACTAGTAGGAAAATGACCAGCTACTTTCAGCGACCATGTCTGGGCTAAAATCCAACCACCTAAGTCCAGCACAACGCCGCTTTGAGCTCCTAAAGGCCGATGGTTTCCATGGTTTCAATCGCAGTTTCCGACGACTCGATTAGCTGTTGACGTCGATCTAGGTATGGATCGATCCTCTTCTCGTGCTCTTGCTGATTGTGTACATGGTTTGGGTTGATTTTGAGATTTGAGAGTTTGATTTAGACACCCTTAGAGGCCGGTAGTTTTGGCTGTGTTTCAAGCACCTTCGGCCACTTTTTGACTATCGAACGATTATTGCACCTATTATGCAATATTCGGGTTCAATAGGTTCGAACCCTTGGATCAGTTCCAATTTCAATGTTGTTTCCTGTACCTCTAGGATCATGTAGGAACTGGTGGATCGAGAATCGGAGTCCTAGATACTCTGAGTCAATGATTCTAGGGTTAAGAGATCCATCGTCAGCCGATCGTGCGATTGGCTTAGATTCGACAGCTCGATCGAGACCAAACCTTCTAGACTTGTTTAGAAGACTTCGTTGGACCTAAAGGAACTTTCAGATAAGAAATCGGAGGTCTCGGGCCCAGTTGACCAATATGGAAAGTTTGACCGCTCGGTTAACCATGAGTCTTCCGAGACTGTCTTATCCTTCGGGAAGTACTAGAATGACCTTATAAACCTTCTTAAAGGTTGTGGACACTTTGAGACCCAGAAACTAGAGAATTTAGTTAAAGTTTGTTGTGGGGTACTTTTATTAACTAAGTCCGTTTATCTTCTCAAATAGGTGTTCATTCTTCACGTACTCCACCGGAAAGAGCCCTTTCAGGGTTTAGCAGCATTGGACTTGTTGTGAGTGGACATTTATTTTTAAATGAGCATTGTTTTTTAAATATGGAATTGCTTGCATAAATGTGATGTGATTGAAAATTGGTTTATTTTGGGTTATTGAGGTTATGAGATTTTATTATCGGGCTAGTCTCAGCTTTTACAATTTGATATGGGATTTCCAAGGATTATTATGATTATTATTGTTATTATTAAAGTATATGGATTTGGGTTTCGAACTATGGTGATTTTGGATTTGGTGATATTGTGTTTGTTTATGAATTTTGAACATGAGATTTTGGTTTATAAAATATTGGAATTTTAAATATGGTGTATTGGATTTTATTATCGTTGTCCAATAGGATTCTCGGAGGTTGTTATATTTCCTAAGTATATGTAGTATTTTGGATATTATTGAAATCGAATGGGTTTATTTTAGTTCTGGTGTTTTTATTGATTACGATTTTTTATGGTTTTCATAAAGAAATTATGGGTGTTATTTTATTATATGTGTGTGTGTGTTATTTGGAAATTGGAATTATGGATTGCACCATTACATGTACCTCCCCTTGGATACGATGGATACTTGGATACATTCAACACACGGTAACTCTTCAGAGGTGTGTTGGGGCCCGGGTACACTTGACGGGGCCGTATGCGTGCGCAAGACTTATTTCGTCCGCACATGTATTGAGGATTCTGCCGTGCGTGTCTAGGGAGCAATAGTCCTGCGGTTGGATTGCTCGTCCCTAGCCACATGTGTATTGAGGATTCTGCCATGTGGTCTAGTTAAAAGCTGTCCCCGTGTTGGATTGTTTTTCCCTTGTACATAATGATGGTGTAGTGACGATGGTGTAGTGAGTGTGAGTGAGTGTGTGTGTGTGTATGTGTGTGTGTGTGGATATATGTGTGGAGTTATTTCCAAGTTGAGGTTTCTTGAGCATGTGCATTGAGAGTACTTTGCACATGGATGAACATTTGAAATGAAGTTCGGAATTGAGATTGGATATTTGGAAATGACTTGGCATATTGTATTTTTGCAAGGGTATGGTTGCGGGAAAAAGGAGTTTGAGTTTTGATGCTTATATTTTATATTAAAGGGTTTACTTTGGTGGTGTTGAATATACGGTCTTACAATAAGAATTAAATTAACAAATTTACATTGTTTTCCAAGAATTTGAGAAGTATGAATTAAATTATTTTCCTTATCATATGTCATGATATGAAATTTTATTGAACTAGAATACTTTCTTTGGATGATGTTTTCATACGTTTACTGAAGAAATCTATTGCATGGTGTTTTGGGCATTATTTTCTAAAACGGAGGGGGTTATTTATGTTAAATATAAATTGTGTTTAATGCTTTGTTTTCATCCACTCACATTTTCTGTTGTGCGCCCCCCATGTTCTAGGCATTCGAGGTTGAGATCACCAAGTCAAGGCATCATCGTTGTCCGCTTCGTAGGAGTGTGCTACTATCACCCTCCACCTTTTATTTTTCCCGAGTTACAAACTAAATCTTTAGTTGCTCTTAGCTGCTCGTTTTTAAGTTTAGGTAGAGAGCCTGAGGCCCATTTAAATAGTCTTAACTGTTGTGCATGCTGGAAGTTGGGTTTGTTCTTGCGCTTGTTTGCTAGTACTGTAAATTGAGAATGTTCCAATTATAGGAGAGACTTTGCCGAAATTTCGATAAGAGTCGAATTGTCTTCAAGTTTAAACTAGGGCTTAAGGGGCTTCTTAGTAAAGTGGGTACGGCATTAGGTGGATGTTGGATCGGCAGCAGGGTTCATCACAGATCATCACAGATTCCAAGGGGGAATCTGGGGCAGGTCTTGTCACCCTCCTCCAGCAAACCCAATCCCCTCCTCTTCTGGCATACCCAGCCACCCTCTCTCTCTCTCTCTCTCTCTCTCTCTCTCTCTCTTATGATTCCCACCCCAGCTCCCCCCTCCTCCTCCTCCTCCTCCTCCTCCTCCAAACCCAGACACCTCTACCCACGACCTAATCGCTGTCTCTCTCTCTCTATCTCGTCGAAATCAACGAGCCCATATCTGTATCCTACTCTCTCTCTCTCTCTCTCTCTCTCTCTCTCTGCGCATAACAAGATTAATTTCCAGAGTTTTGCTTTAGGACGGAGAAATCTCAGAAAAGATAAAACTAAATTTGGCTTCAATTTCAAAAGGATTAATTGAATAGAATATGGGCGGGAGGCTCCCGAAAGTGTTGGTCCCTTCTCCTTCGGGATTGAGGGTGGATGCTTGCGTCCTGTGACTTTCACAGAGGAACTAAACTCGCCTAATCCTCTATTATTTTAATAAAATAATATTTACAAGACGGGCTGATTTACCTTGGAATATACAGTCAATTGCAAGGGATATCTGGCAGTTGATTTCAAGATTTTCTTAGATTTCCTACACTCACATCTTTCGGGAATCCAATAGGCTAGCATATCTTCTGGCTAAGAAAGAGCATAAGTATCAACACTCATGTATATGGTTTAGCCAATTTCCAGTAGAAGTTAATTATACAATTTGTATGGATCTTTATGGAACTAAGAACTCTATGGGATATCTTATCTAATGTTATTTTGTTTTTAAAAAAATATATATATATTTTTCAATGATAAAACACACATACGTACACCTCTATCACCATAAATATAGAAAACGTGTATAAGCCCTTTCAAGGTTTGTTAGTTTTTCTAAGGGAGGTGTGTACAATTTCAAGTCAACCTGATCGAACTGCTCAACCCGATCATTAGAGGGTTGGGTTGGCCTAATAATGAGCATGTCTTGGATTTTAAAAATTAAATCTCGTTATGTACGGGTTGGGTTGGATTGGAACTAAAATTTAAATGTGGGCTTAATTTTGAGTTAACCTTATCAAACTGCCCAACCAGATCACAAAAAAAGTTGGGTTGGGTTGGGTTTGCCTAATAATGAGTGGGTCTTGAGTCCAAGAAATCATAAACCACTATGTATTGGGTTGGGGCCAAAACTGATCCAACCTAACCCATGCCCACCCCTAAGTTTTTCAATGTGGGTATTTTTTCACCTTCACATTCTCACATGTTGCCGCATGTGTGATGATATTGGATGACTACCTCCAATCAAGTGGTCATAAATTTTTTTCTTTCGGTGATTTTTTAAAGAGATAATTCTATGAATTAAAACTTAAAAATTAGATGATCAGATTATTGAAATACAATGCAAAGCGTGCCCCATAATGGTATCCCTTAAATAAGCTTAGAGGGATCACTCAATTAAAACTCTGTCATAAATATCCATGTGCTTAATTCACAAACTAACGGTATGACATACAAGGAGTTAAGGATTAAATTCAGCGACCATTGGATTACTTGAGCCTTTAGGCTTATTGAATTAATTGTGGTGACTTAGTTTTGTTTAGTAGGTACCATTCTCGAACTTGACCTCTATTTGTGCTGTTAGTACTATTCAACCCAATATGTTTAACACTCCAACCCAAATGACTTTGTTTGGTGGTAAACACGTTTACACGCACCAAAGCCTGTCTTTGGACGGATGCAGTAGTAATATGAACTTCTTTGTGCATCAAGAAAGGGATTGATCAAATAATAATCAGGAAAGTTTTTGTATTAATTCACAAATATTTTAAACTTATGGGTCTTTTTTCTTTGTTAAGAAAGATGTTATAGGAAGTTTCCTCTTTCACGAAAAGAAACAAAAATATATACGTAATGTATTTATCAAGTTAGAAAATAAATGCGGAAATACATATTGAAACTTACTTCTTTTCCTTTTTTTCGAAACTGAAAACAAGTAAGCAGATATTTGAAGTTGATCTCCTATTCCATATCTCATGCATGCAATCGAGTAAGTATGCTATTCAACCTTTCTAGTTTGAAGTTACGAAACTAATTAAATATTGAAAGTATTGGGAAACTAGTTTTCTAAAGTCCTGTATATATAGGAGCATAGTGCAAACCCTTTACCACAACAGTTCTCTCGCATACAATTAAGGTGTGTTGTGCTAGCTCAACCTCAAATCTTCAAAGATGGTGGACTTTGTATTGCCTGAGGATCTGAAGATGAGAATAGTAGAGTTAGTAGGTTCCAATGTGAAACCGACACTCGTTCGCGATTTGACGTTTTGTGAGCACGATTTTGGCAATCATTTGGTGCTAGTGCTACCTGAGTCTTTGTCTGGCGTGCCAATCAATCTTAAGAAAAGGCAATCTCTTACCGTACAGATGATCGGACCCTCGCTTAATGTGTTTGATATGACTCTTAGTAGGAGTGCAGATGGTGGGCATGTTTTAAAAGATTGGAGCACAGTGATGCAAACGGAGGGTTTCGAGGAAGGTGACACTGTGTATCTATGGTCCTTCAAATGCCCTGAAGACATTCTGTGGTTTGTTATGCATGCGTTAAAGATCTACAATTAATTAGCTAGGGCTGATTATTATTTATTATTATTAGGGTTTTATTTATTGCTTCCCAGAGTTATTATGTGGGCCGTTTTTTTTCTTCTTCCTATTAAATAATCATCTTTTGTTAATTGTTACTCTTTGGTTCTTCAATATTAAGTGTTAGTTCTGTTATCTAATTTTCTAATAAATTTCTATAAACTGTTACCATAAGTTTTAGCTTCCATTCCAGTAACTTTTTTTTTTTTTTCAAAGTTGAAAGCACATGCATACAACTCGATCACCATAAAAAATTTAAAAAATAAAATAAAATAAAATTTGATCTCTTTCATGCATGAAGTTTTGTTCAAACATATTAAGGGGAGGTGTCTTATGAGAAGAAAACTGATATGAATCCTCACGATTCTGGTTACACACACATTATTGTTTTTAAAAAATTCCAAGTAGTTCTAAAACGTACTGCAGAAGCTTGCAGCAAACTGGAATTCATTACCAGGGAGCAAAGAGCTTGCAGCAACCACCAAGTCTAAATTAAACTGGTGAATCATTCAACTTTAAATTTACCTGTAGGTAGGTTTAATGTCTGTTCACAGGTCACCTAACAATAGTTTGGTGTTCAAATTAATCATCGTATGATCAAAAGAAAACACATGAAACAAGTTACACCAACCTGGAAAGCGGTGTTGTCTCAAGCACAGAAATCTCTTTAAGATCTTATATGTTCTAAAAGCAAAGAAGATACTCAAATTCATTTTGTTCACTTACTCTTTTCTGTGAATCAAAATAAAGAGGGACTCAAATTTCCTATTAGAGTCGTCTCAATTTTGTAGGAAGCCAAACTCAGGTAATAATGAAAGTCAATCTCTCATGTCACATTGCCAATTCTGACAATTTTTCACGTTAATACGTTTAATCAAATATTCAGTGGCTAATGCTAACAAACTTTTTAATTGGGTTAAAATTCTGTAGAAATTTATTTAGCTGAAGAACTGCAAAACTCATGTATGGCTATATCTATACCCATGCAGCACTGCGCATATATCCCCTGCATAATGGATTTATTCTTATATTGTGAAGTACCAGAAATCGAGTTTCTTAGTACATTCAGGTAAAGAAATCCATATCTCACACATTCATAAATGTTGAAATCGAGTTTCTTAGTAGGTGTGATGTGTGTTACTCTGATACCATTGTTGGTTTATATGGTGAAGGGGTTTAGGACAATAGACAATAGTTGAAAAAAAGTGATTTTATTATATTTGGAGGAGAATAATACATAACTTGGTGTAGGCTAATTGACCTTCTTCTTAGCTTATTGGGTGAAGATTGGTTCAATATGATTAGGGGTTTGGGGATTTAGGGTTCAAAATGGAGCTGAAACTGATATGAGGAGGGGAGGTATCGGGCTCTCTGTGTTAAACAGAGTCTGCGCCCAATTTTATTTTATTTTTTTAAAAATCCTGAGCCAAAACGACGTCGTTTTGGCCAGGTTTGTTTAAAAAAAAAAGACATTAGTAGAACGACGTCGTTTTGACGTCGAGGAGGAAAAAAAAAAAGGGAAAGCGCGCAAGCAGCGCTGCGCGCAAGAGGGCTGCGCGCTGGAGAAGCAGACTTTGGCTCTTTGGGGACTTTCATCAAACACTTTGCAGGGGTCAATTTTCTCCTCTTCAATGGCAGATTTCAGAGGTTGCAGGGGTCACTTGACCACCCTTGCTCCTCTGTAGATCCGTCCCTGCTCCTCATGCAATCCTATCCTAGAGTTTTATTAATTTTTGTGCTCGCATTCCGTCCTTCCCTACTTATTTTATACATTGACTCTATTGCTTTTATCGTAATTAAAAGCATAGATGGCGCCTTTCTAATTTATGATCAGTTGTCGTCTTTTAGTTTCTGTTTACAACAGTCTCGTCTGGTCACCAAGTTTTTGGATGCAGAGCTAGCTAGAGCCTGGAAGGAATTATAAAGGAGTTTTTTTTCGTTTTATTTTATTTTTCCCCCTTTTCTTTAGTTACTTAACTTGTGTACTTATTCGTTGTGAAGAAATAAATTGTGGAGGATTTCTATCGCATTGGGTTTAGTTCATAATTATGATGGATACATTTTAGAAAGTAAATTCACGTAGAAGCAATTTTACACTATGAAATTCAACATTCTTTGATCCACAAAATGTTGGCGGATCCCTATTTTTTGTTGTTGTATTTATGTGTTTAACCCGTATTATTTGTTACTAGCCTCCCCGCAAATGCTTCCGCGCCTGCGAGAGGTTTTTTTTAAAAATTAAAAAATTTATTTTAGAATTAATAAAGATAATGGGTAGTTGTGTTCCATAAAAATACGATTCATTATCTGAATTTTCTTTTAATTTTAATTTTTTTAAATATGAAAAAGTGTGAATTTACCGTATTATCCTCATTTAATTAATAATTTCAATTCTTAATGTTTGCATTAACCAAAGGCATTTTCTGGTATTTTGAATGTTTCACCATTCTCTACCTTTTGCTTTATATATATAGATAAATAAAATTCATTTTTTATTTTTGCCCAACGGTCTAATAGCTGGAAATCATTAAAATGGGAGGTATCAAAAAGAATTTTAAATTTTCATTCCCCAATATCGCTTGTATAAGTAAAATAATTGAAGAAATAACTCTAGCCCAATTGGCTAAAGTGGTATTTTAGCCCTAAACCCTAAAATGATTTGACAAAATTGTATATTTAAAGAGTATAGCCATGCGGCTATACTTTCTAAATTCATTCGAATATTTTAAGGGTAATGATTTCCCCACTCCCATTTTATCCACTTACACTCCTTTTTTAGTTATAAAATGGAGTGTAAGTGGATAAAATTGGAGTGGGGAAATCACCACTCTATTTTTTTTTTTTTGGATGAGATCCAAGGGTGTCCACCGCCGACAGTAGTGACTAATCCCTTTCGCCGCGGGAGCTCTCCAAAGGAGGTAAACAGCTGGCCACGAAATGCGCTCCATTCCCATGGGCGGGGATCGAACCCCCAACCACATGGTTAAGGAATGAGGTGAGCTACCACCACACCACATCTCATGGTTAATCACCACTCTATTTTAAATGCATGGTCTCGCAGCCATACTCTTTAAATATTAATATATTCGAATATTTTAAATGTATAGCCGCGCGGCTATACGCTTTAAATATATTCAAAACGAACACGAAGCTTGCACTGGCAGAGGGCGGATCGCAGTGACAGCCATTTCGCTTCTCTATCAACCCAAGCGTCGATTTGTTTTCTTCGGTTTCGGCTGCTTCGTCCTCCGGGTTCAGCACCGAAAAAAGACCCAACCCGCCTAGGAGGCCCACCCAGCCGCCTAGCACCCGCCTAGGCCGATTTTCGAACACTGCAATTGACTGAAAGTCTGAAACCCGAAATTGAAAAAATTTAGCTGCAAATTTGAGCTTGAGATTGAGCTTGGGAAGCCGAAGCAGTGAATCACAAGTCAGGTCCATAGAAGAAGTGATGATGAGACTCTTAATTCATCTAATTCCATTCCTCTCCCTGTTTCCGCGTTATTCTCTTCTCTCTTGGCTCTCTCCCAAACCACATGTTCACCTCACCACACCAACGACAACAACGACAAATCCTCCCTCTGCCAACTCCGCCTTGTTCTCTTCTCTCTCCGCATTGACGACATGGCGCAGAAGGAAAAAATACAAAATTTGCTGACTTGGTGTCTGTCTTGAGTGGTAGGAAATGATGAAGCTATCCTATCATGGAGTTTCTATGGTCTTGCCAATAACAAGGTTCGGTTTTTAGGCCCCAATCTCAAATTCTGACTATTTTTTTCTGGTTTGGTTAAGCAATAGATTGATTGGTTTGGTTCTTCTTCTTGAAACTTGATAAATCTTTATGCATTCAATATTCACCCATTGATGGTTCTTCTTGGTTGGACTTCTTTTCATTCTTTGGATATTGCATTTCTGTTATAGATTTTGACATTTGATCATGCCCTCTTGTTTGCTGAGAGAAAAAAAAAAATTAAAGATTTGTCTCCTCCTCCTCTTGCACAGGAACACAAAACCAACCCACCAAAGAACAGAAAAAAAAAAATTGAAATATTACACCACCTCAAGTGAAAAATCTAATTCATTTAAGCTTTTATATTTGTTCTTGTATCAGCATCTGTGTTTCTGCGGCAAACTGATCATGCTTGTGATCATGCACCTCACTCGGAATAGCTATGCGTTAATAAGAGTAATCCGGGCAAGAGGAATCATCTCTTTTTGCATCAACCATTATCTCATTTGCATCAACTGCTGCAGAACGTGATTGGCTAAATTGTTCATAATTTTTTCAAGGCAATCTCAACTACCCAAATTTCCTATGTTTTTAAATGACAACAAAAGAAAGGGCATGGCGGCCTGTTGATTGGAGGGTTAACTCATCTGATTAGTACTTAAGACATTTTTCGAACTTCCATCACAAAACATGCTTGGCTGGGAAAATATAGATTCATCTGCATGCATTGTAATTTCTCCAATCTAATTGTCCTCTGTATATCTCTGTTCTTAAGTTCCTGATAAAAACGATTTATACCCTTACTAACCCCTAAACCCTTGGCCTTTTTTTCTTATCCTGAACTAATTGTCTCCCAAAAGCCCTAACCCTGTATTCAATTTATAATTCCCTCCTCATCCAATCCTATCCTAGTTTTTATTAATTTGGTGGATTTCGTCGCAACCCCATCCCATTCCTTCATTCCCTGCTTATTTTTGACATTGACTCTGTTGCTTTTTTCTTTTAATTGGCAGAATCCAGTCCCTCCGGTGGAAGTTCAAAAGGTAAGTAAAAGCATAGATGGCGCCTTTATAATTTAATTCACGTAGTTTGTTATCGTCTTTTAGTTTCCGTATACAACAGTCTCGTCTGGTAACCACTTTTTTGGATACAGAGCTAGCTAGCCTGGAAGGAATTATAAATGCACTACTTTAACTTGTTTACTAATTCTTTGTGAAGAAATAAATTATGGAGGATTTCTATAGCATTGGTTTCATGCAATATCATTTTTTCTCTGTAAAATTGTAATGGTTTGTCTGATATAATATCTATTCTCTTAGGTTATACTGCTCCTAAACAGGATGAGCTTGTGGAGAGATATCCTGGGGCTGCTAGGGTTGTTCGCCGCCCTCAACCTACTGATGATGTTGCCTCTGAAAGGCAAGACATTGATGATCTTCTCAAATTTCCGCATCCTCTTTGTGGGCGTTTTCTTAAGAATGCAATTGATGTACGCATCTTATAATTTTGAAAATAAAAAAGAAACCTGAATTCATATGCTTGTTCAGAAGTAAAAAATTAAATCAAGCTACCTAATTAATATTTTGAATGAAATTTCTTTTGTTCTTTTGTTCTTTCTTGGCAGGCAACCCTTTTGAAGGGGAAAGATTCTCACCACAGTGTACACTACCGAAGCATAGTACGTGAGTATTGTGGTATTGAGGCGGATATTGGCAAGTTGGATAATGGCTCTATTGGCACTAGTCCAGGTAAGGATTGAAGAAGGTGATGATAATATATTATGCTAAGTTAATACTAGTTTCAGTCTTTTTCTTCAACACGATCTCAACAGCCCAGAATTTTTTTTCTTTTCATATTAATCTTTTCAAGGCAATCTCAACTACCCATAGTTGCTATTTTTTAAAATGACAACAAAAGAAAAGGTGCATGGTGGCCTGTTACTCGGAGAATGTAAGAAATTGAGGTCATTGCCAGAACAGATGCAGTGCAGGCCCTTCTCCCATCTCTCCAGTCTATGTCCATAGAAAACTGCCCAGAAATGCACTCATTTTTTGAAGGTGGATTTCCTTCGAAGTTAAATTCTGTTTCCATCCAGCTCATTGCAAACCGTGTGCAGTGGAATCTACCAAGACTCACTTCTCTCAGACACTTGACAGTCAGCTTTGAAGCAGGCGAAGCAGTAGATTCATTTCCGGAAGAAGGGCTGCTGCCTTCCAGTCTTACTTCTCTACGGATCTCCAGTTTTTTGAATCTTAGGACCATAGGAGGCGAGTTGACACACCTGACCTGTCTTCAAGAGTTGACAATTCAGATGTGCCCTGAGCTGCAGTGCTTGCCAGATGAAGGGCTACAGATGAAGGGTAATATTCAATTCCCTAAACCCTGTACTTCTAAGTTTAATTTCTGTAGTGAATATAGTGGTGTTTACTTCTTTGTCACTGTGAAACATATTGATACTCTACATTTTCTTAGTTAAGCCAATTTCCTCCCATCTACTTTTTATAACATACCTGCCATTGATTTTGTGTTTTATAATATAAGGTTTGCATGGTAATGCTCAATACATGCATCCCTGCATATTGGTCACTGAGTTTAAATCTACCAAACTTTAAATCTAGCATGTGTATGTCATAAGTCATTTAGTTTTTACAGATTGCTATCCAAGTTGGGGGCATTTAATCATCACAACAGCAATTCAAAAATTCTAATTGCAAATGACTCCAAACTTTGGATGTCTTACTATCAGTGTCTTCAAAACGTTCAATTCTAAACGTTTAAATACCTCATAATGATGTTTGTTCTTCTTTATGAAATATGAGACCTCTTTAAATACCTCATAATGATTAATGAGCTAATTTAAGTTCCTGATCCGAAATTATCAATGTTGCCTTTTTGGCATATCTGAATCTATTGTGGAAAGCTGCAATTGTAAGCTCCTTGCATTGATGCTGAAAAGATTGTGGATTTCGAAATAAATTTTCTATTCTTTTTATGATGAAGAAGGAGCCTTTGAATGGACTAGTTTTGCAATGGGGATGCAATAGTAAAGACTCATTTGGAACAGTATTCTTTTTGGAATTGAGCTGCTGGCAAAGGGAATGACCTAGATGGTTGGAAAGGGTGATTTGGCCAAATTTTGGACAGATAAATGGCTATTTGATACACCTCTAATGCAACATAATGGGGTGTTGAATATCCAAGATTTGAATTGCAACGTTGACAGCTTTCTTCGGAATGGTTGCTGGAATGTGGACCATGTTCGGTTCATTTTTACACAAGATTTATCATGTTATTCACCCATTATTTTGAGTTAGTTCTTGACATTTTATAGCTTTTTACTTCCTTTTTGTGTTTTCATAGGTTTTACCTTAGTTAGAATGAAAATGAGCTAAAAGTGCATTATTGATTATATATTCTGATTTTTGTTCATTTTCGTAGGTCAACTTCGTGGCCTTGGATCAGCATGCTCCGGTGCTTGGATGAGGTGATGATCTTCATGAAACTTGTTCCAATGGATGTTGACTACAACATATCCAAATTTGAGCTCCATTGGACACTTGTAGCCTATCCAACTGATCTAACAATTGATGCTGGCTCTGGAAATCTGTTTTGGGCCAGTTTTACTTTCACTTGGTGCTACCTCATTTCTACTTGTTACCATGCCTTTTGGTAACAAGAAATCACTTTGGTTGAGTGGGATTTTCTGAGACATAGAGCATATTTACAATGACAAAACTTCATCATTGACAAGGACAATGGGTGAAGGCTTTGGAAAAAGAATGAGTTTTATATTAAAAGGGAAAGCTGGAAAGTGAGCTGGAAATGATGGGCAAAGGCAAAGGGAGTGCAATCTGAAATGGTTCAGCTTTTGAACGTGGGATTCATCCTTGGAGAGATTGAGCAGGTTTTGGAGAGCTTGGACCAAGAGAGGAAGGAGAGGTG
The DNA here is from genome assembly GCF_965620075.1 of Prunus avium. NCBI lineage: Eukaryota > Viridiplantae > Streptophyta > Magnoliopsida > Rosales > Rosaceae > Prunus > Prunus avium. The sequence goes on from NC_142289.1 coordinate 28,264,761, forward strand.
CAGCAAGGAAAGAAGCAAAGGAAGACTTCCACCATTGAAGACTTCAAGCTTTCATCATTTCCAAATCTGTAAACTCTTTCTAGTTATATTTCGAATTTGTGTTTGAAAATGATTATGAGGAACTAAACTCCATAGCTAGGGCTTAGGTTGAAGCCCTAAACATGATTACTCTTTTGTTTTGGTGCTTGAGTGTATGAATTTCTAGATATTGTTGATGAATTTCTAGATATTGTTGATGAATTCCAATTCACCAAATTAATCTATCCTTGATGTGTGTTTTTCCTTGGTTGGCCATCTTTGAAAGCATGCTTCTTGAGATTGTTGGGATTATGTGTATCTTCATGTTATCCTAAGCAATAAATGGATGAAGTAAGAATCATCCATGTGAATTGGTTTCTTGAATACCTAATGTAAACACCATGCTATTAGGATTCTTGTGATGTTCATATTCTCTTTGAACTTAATGGGTTTTCCTTGTAATTGAATCGAAGTACGAACCATACCTAGGCTCGTTTATGGGGAGGGCACAAGTATTGTAGCACGAACCATGCACTTTACGTATATTAGAGAGAATCAATGTGTCTTGAGCCACGACCCATGGTCTTGATTGCGAACATCTTAATCAACCACTACTACAATAAAGTTAATAGACAACGGTTTTTAGCCGTTGTTGAAAGTCTTCTAAAACCGTTGAGGTTAAGCGTGTCGTCGTTTCTACCTATTTATGACAACGGTCAAAAACCGTTGTAATATGTCACTTTCAACAACAGTTTTTAAGAAAAACCGTTGTAAATTCTCACAAATAAAACATGTATACAAAAGCAACCGTTGTAAAATGGCCCTTTCAACAACGGTTATTGAGAAAAACCGTTGTAGTAAGTCACTTTCAACAACAGTTTTGTCTAATAACCGTTGTAGTAAGTCACTTTCCACAACGGTTATTGATAACTTTGCACAACGATTTTCAGAATAACTGTTGTAAATGTTCTTATTATACAATGGATATTGGTTCTAACCGTTGTAATAAGAGGATTTCTACAACGGTTTGAATGGGTAACCGTTGTAGTTAATGATATTCCTTCAGTACTGAATATGATTTAAAAATTAATTAATATTGTTGCATTCCAAAGTTAACGAATATAGGTAGAACAATGATGTATTCATATTTCAATACGAAAAGTATTCGAACCTGTTCAATTACAACAATTTGAGGTCTACATGCAATCTAAAGCTTTGAATTTAGTACATACATCCCAAAGCTACCAACCACAGAATCTAAAACTTTGTACATTCTATGTGAAAATTCTACCATTCACAAAATGACAATCAAAGTGATTGCCACGTAATCATGTTCAAAAGAAACCAAAACAGTGGTTGATAACCTTGTCCACTAGTCTAAGCCAAAAAACCTTGTCCACTTTGAGGTCTGAGCTACACATAATTGGTCATCACACAATCTGCCCACTCATGCCATACTTCATCAATTTGATTTTGTGTATCTGTACAATAATTTGTTTTACTCCGCTGTAACAAGATATCAAAAATAAGACTTAATGATTAAATAGATAAAATAATTTCATAAAACTTTCAATTGAAGTCGAATTAGTAGATATAGCCAACAATGCTTTTAGCAGATATAGCCAACATTCAATAGAGTTCTAGTGTATACATTTAAAGCTGCTTTTCAGACTGAGTAGAGTGGAATAAACTGATGGATGAGTTGGTGCTTCTAAAAGTTACAAAAATTAATTCGAATTTTATTGTAAAAAATTCTCTAGATGCAAATACTAACCTGCATTTCTTCAATAGGTATATACTTTATAAGTCCACACACAACTGTTCTAGTGAATCAGCATTAGGATGGTTCTGAGCTTTCGTAATGAGGCCACACACAACTGTTCTTGCTGAGTATATCAACTTCCAAATTCACCTTTTGCCCAACCTTCTTCAAAAGAATCACCAGGTTCTGCTAAGTATAAGCCACAGTCAAACTACAGAAAATTTCATTCATGACTTCGTTATAGTATATGCTGCTGCTAGAATTTATCTATACATATTTGGCATATGTACAAGTTACAAATCAAAAAATTTCTAACCTGTCTAATCCAGAAAACCTCATGCATTATAATTTTTTAGGTGTTTCTGTTTCACACCGAAAACCTCATGAATTACAAACCATCACCAAAAAAATAAAAATGCGTCAAAAAGGAAGATGGGAGCCATTAAAGTTACCTCAGGCCTATTAGTTAGCAAGTAATATCACCATACTTCAACAGGAATTTCTGTAAGTACTCCCTAACCATAGGAGCAATAAAACCATTTCAATATCCCCAATTTTTCCAAAAGAAAGAAAAAAACTAATATCCTAAATTTTATTTCAAGTACCAAACAGAAATAGCAGATGCGTAGAGGTACTAGTTTTCTGTATATAAGGTTCCTGACATGTTGGTTAGTGACCAATGTGCAATGTGCCATGACAGTAATCCCAGCAATATGTTCACTTATCTTATCCATTTCTAACAAGCTAGACATGATTATCACTATTGGTACAATACAATCATTAAATATTAATTGTTTATTTTTTCTTTAACATTTGAAACTAGCACTCAGATCTCTCTTTTATAGAAACAATTCCAAGCAACCCTTTTTTTTTTCTAGAAAAAATTACCCACCCCATTGTTCTTAGAAAAGAAAATACAAAATAACCCCTCCTGTATCCCTTGCATATCCATCATGTATCCATGTAGTCAACAAGATACAAATTCAGAGTATCTTATGCGTTTTGAGACATACTGGAAATTTAGTGACACAGATTATCTACAAAGCTTTGAAGGAAGACAGTTCCTGAAAGCCAAATAGCAGAAGATCACATTTCATCTAAATTGGTTTTGTGATGAGGCTCCTCCTTACAATTTTGTACTAAAAAAATTTCCATGTTTGAAATGTCACGGGATAGCTAAAACGTCCATTATTGACAACTCCAAATTCCATAAATAACAGGCTATACAACACATTATCAAAATTCAAAGCATGAAAGCAACAAATTCGCATACCAAAAAAAAAAGCAAAATAACCACATTTGAGAAACACAAATAATTAATTAATTAAAAATAAGGTATGGTCTCAAATCAAGAGAAGAATGCAAATTCATGCCGCTGGGGATTGAAATTGACTTGGTTAAATAAGATATGAAGCATTGGTCATATCTGAATCGAGTAAAGGAAGGGGCAAAACAGACAATTCAGATGAGAGGAGGCAGCCATCGTGATTGAGAAACAGGGAAACAATGGGAAAATAAGAGAAACATAAACAGAGAAAACAATGACAAGAATTAAAGACAATTTGAGACATACCGTGGATCAAGAAAGAGAACCCAAAATTAAAAAAAAGACAGAGATATCTCAAATGAAATTAAAATACACATATGAAATAGCTGCAGCATTAGCAAGACTCAACTGAGATTATCTGAACCCCAGCTTCAAATTTGCAAACCACAGTGTTCTTATGAAAGAAAGGGGACTGAGAAAGGGGACTGGCCAGAGTTCTTATGAAAGAAAAGCACTTCATAGTTCTTACCTATCAAAGCTTCAGAGTGAGCGCAACAGCCGTAGAGGGCAAGAGAGATGGAAAAGCTAAGCACCTGCAGAGGAAACAAAGAGAGATGGTTAACACCCAAATCACAACAGTGTCGAAATAAATTGAAACCCTAATTTTTTTTTTCTTTACCTTTGTTGATCGAGGTAGAGCGACTGCAAGCCAACACCCAAATGGTTAGATTAAAACCCAAATCAATAACCCCAAATCAGTAACCCTAAAATTACAACCCAAATCCCTCTGAACTAGAAGGAAGAGAGAGAGAGAGAGAGAAAGAGACGGGAGATGGAGAGAGAGAGAGAGAGAGAGAGAGAGAGAGAGAGCGTTGAGAGAGGGAGACACGAGAGACAGGGTCTCTCTGTCTATGGCCATGGCGAAGGCAAGGCGACGAGGTGGGAAGAACAAGACCGTGGAGAGAGGAGACGCGAGAGACAAGAGATAGAAGAGAAGAGAGAATGAGAACTATCGAGCCTTAAGAAAAAATATTGAGTCACTGTTCACTCCGTGTTTTTTTTTTTAAAGCTTCAATTACAACGGTTGAAACGAAAACCGTTGTGGAAAGTTGTGAAATAAAATTAGAAAACCACATACATTAAACCACAACGCTTAAAAACCACTTTTAACAACGGTTACGTAATAACCGTTGTGGAAGAAACAACTACAACGGTTTTGGAGCCAACCGTTGTGTATTCAGCGTTGTCTTTTTGAATATTTGTAGTAGTAAACACGTTTAGAGTTCATCACTTGAGTATCCATGTGTAGGAATTTCAAAACATTTTTCCAAAGTTCATTTGAATATTAAACATGCATTTAATCAAATTAATTGCAGCGGAAGTCTAAGGTGGTTGTTTAAATCCAAAAACAAAACTTCTTCCAAGTATCTTAAGCCATGAACATTGATATGTTTTTCATAAATGAAAATTCAAGAGAAAAGGATAAGATCTAATTACCCTTGAAGCAATTATATGAACCAATTTGTGTTTGGTCTTCTCTTGATGATTTCCTCTTTGTTGATCTCCTCCTTGATCTTTGATCTTTGCTCCTTGATCTTTCTCCTCCATGTGAGCCACAAAAGTATATGGCCTCTAAGTCTCCACAACCAATGGAACCTTGAAATGAGAAGAAGTATCTTGAGAATACTTGGATGCTAGTGCAAGATTCTCAAGATTGGTTTCAATCTAAACCACTTTGAAAGATGAAAGTATTTCACTCTTGAAAACTCTCTTTTATCTCTCTTTGATCTCCCAAACCCATTTGGTTGATGTTGGATTGTGTTTTTGTGTTAATGAGCTTATGGAAACAATTCCCATACACATTCACTTAAGCATTTTCGGCCAAACCCCATTGGGCTTCCAAAATTGGGCCTTATGACACTTAAACCATAATATTTAGTTGTCTTAAGCCCTTGGGCTTGATACCCAACCATTTGGGCTTTCCGTTAACTATTACTTAGCCCAAATACGGTTTTACACGTAGTAAATTATCCACATCAAATCAATCAAATTGATTTCCTCATTCTCATTTGTATTACTCAAAGTTAACCATTTAAGGTGTGCGATCCATTAGGTTCTAATTAGCAAGGCAGTGGGAAAATATTAGAACTCTTTCTAACCAACTGGAATTAAAACCCTCTTTTTAATTCTTCCTTTATTTGGATCGATCACAATCAATCCTAGGACTTCCACAAGCCAAGAGTGACATCTAGCAATATATCAAGGCTACCCAAGCTAACCAGAATAGATGAAGAACCTATTCAGTTGGAATTGCAATGCAATACGATCCTTCTCTTATACAATGTTTCAAATCATATTATTAGGGTACGGATTGTTTATGTCAAACCCCTAATATGATTTATAACCTCATGTGATTCAAAAGAACATGATTAAGAACAACTTTCTAAATCAAGCTCAAAATACTTTGGCCAAAGATTTACTGAATCACATCTTGAAACATTCTCCTTCTTTATCGAAAGTAGAGATTCCTTATTGTACATTCACATGCCCCTATGATGAATTAAGAGATCCCAACAACACTTAAGACAAATCTTTTACGGCTTGTTTTTAAGAGCTATCAAAGATCAATAACGCATCACAGGACAACCATGATGCCTCAGGTCTAAGGACTAATTTGCATTATTGCAACTATGAGTTCTCATTTGACATATAGATAAATACTCCATATGAGAACTACGGTTGATCGCGTTCAGTGTACTCATTCACTAATGAGCACCCACATACTTGTATTAGTGTCAACTACACAAATGGTTTGAGACTAACCATCCTCCCAATTGAGCATACATAATATGTGCTAATCTTGACGGTTTATCAATGCTCATTTGATAACCTATGATTAGGAACATTTTGGGATGCTACAGTTAGAGATTAAAGGTCTCCCGAATCTAATCTTCTTTAGATTACTTTATCTCTTATTTAGCATACCCGGGACATTTGTTTCTTTACACGATGTAAAAGATAACAAATAAGTTTGCCCTTTATATATCATATACGAAATGTGTTCTAAGGAGATTACATCAAATGTATTGGCTCTTAGGGCACATTTCTAACACCATGACCATGGGTAGAATTGTTTAGGGTGGATTCCGAAACCCTAGTGTTTGTTACTTGATACTTTCACTTTTTGATAATTCATCTCTGCCATTCTCATTTAAATTCAAAGTTCATTTACTTTCATGCATTAGAATTAGGTCACTTGAACCAAACCCCCCCAAGTGTGTTGTGTGTGTGTTTGAAACGTTGTATATATTTTTTATTGAATTCTGTTTATTTTCGTAACTGTTTTGGACTTTTGGGCCACATTGTGTTCTTCGTTTTTCTGTGCTGAATCCAACCGTATAAAGAACGTGAAATTTGGATAAACAGTTGGAAAGTTATAGGCAAAACACTGGACAGAGGTCGAAACTGGAAAAACAGAGAAACGAATCTGCCAAAAAACGACCGGTCATCACTGTTCACGACCGGTCGCACTGTTTATTTTCACTGTTCACGGCACTGTTCACAGTTGATAAATATGTGATAAAAGGGTGATAGAAAGTGCTGTTTCTGTTTTTCTTTGGTTTCTTATTTTGTTTCTTTTCTTTTACCTTCCTTTATTCATTTTTAGTTCCTAATTTGTACTGTGTTTGTGTGTTGTGTAAAATAAGTGTTCTTTATGTACTCAAATTAGAACTTATAGGAAGCCGACAAGTTCTTCGTGGGATCGACCTCGTACTTACATAATCTATACCTCAATAGATTCATGCACTTGCTGGTATTTTTAATTGGTTGTTTGCACATTAATTTGTGTCCTTTTACGAGTACAACAGACCAGCAGTTGAGGATTGCTCTTACTGAAGATTTGGTTCAAAAGATCACTGTTGTCCCTGTTGGGTTTGGGAACTCTGTACATGATGCTCAAATCTGGGGTATGTCTTCAAATGGCTTATTCTCTATTAAATCTGCATACTCTTTTTTTTTTTTTTTTTTTTATAGAATTGGGAGATGTTGATCCCTTTTGGAATGACTTGTGGAGAATGAAAATCCCTCCCAAAATTCATATATTCATTTGGTTGGCTTATCAAGGTAAAATCTTGTCCAATGAGCAAAGAACCAAAAGGAATCTAACTTCTGATCCTTCTTGTCTTCTGTGTGGTTGGCAAATTGAATCTGTTATTCATATTCTTAGGGACTGTCCCAGGGCTAGGATGGTATGGAATTCTGTTGTAAATTTACATTCCTCTCCTCACTTCTTCCTATCTGAGCTAAAACCTTGGTTCCTAGGCAACTCGCTCTCTAAGGTTAAAGGACCTGATGGTATTGGTTGGAATATTATTTTTGCCATTACTTGTTGGTATATCTGGAATTGGCGTAACAAGCAGATTTTTAACATTGAAGTGGATTTGCCTTTTAATCCTAGGAAAACCATCTTTACTGCGGTTGTTGAGTGGGTTAAAGCCACTAATGGTTTTGGCAAGAAACCTGATAGAGTACTTGTTTTTTTGGCTTGGGAACCTCCTACAATTGGTCAACTTAAGCTGAATGTGGATGGTTCTAGAAGGGTTGCCACTAATATTATTGGAGCAGGAGGTGTTATCCGTGACTCCTTAGGTGACTGGATTGCCAGGTTTGCTATGAATTTGGGCCAAGGTCATATCCTGGAGGCTGAGGTTTGGGGCCTATATTTTGGTCTAAAGCTTGCTGTTGAGAAAGGTGTCACTAACCTTGCTATTGAAATGGATGTTGCTGTTGCTGTCTCACTTGTTCAACAAAACAATTCATTGCAATGCCATCCTCTTGCTGCTTTGGTGCATAGTTGTTGTGATCTGATGAGACAAATTGGAAATTGTCACCTTGTCCACATTTACAAGGAAAAGAATTATGTTGCGGATTGTTTGGCAAACTGGAGTTATAATCTGGACTTGGGAATTTGCTTCTTTGATGAGGCTCCTGTCTAGGTTAGCTATCTGTTGATGGATGACTTACCTGGTCTTGCTAGGCCTCGACTCATGTGTGGGGTTTAGTTGTTTCCTGGGGGTTTCCCTTATTTCACCACAAAAAAAAGACTCATTTGACCCTCATTGAGTGGTCAAATGATATCGGATTCATGTGATTTTTTTTGCAGAGATGATCTTTGAATGAATATCTATAAAATACACGGTTTGTATTAGTAAAATAAAATACAGAGTGGGCCCTATAAGGGTGTCCCTCAAAAAAGTTATTTAAGGCATCCCTCAACTGAAGCTATATGTATATATATACAATGCCCTTCTATTGAGAGATCCCTGAAATTATTTAACAAATTTTTTTTAACGATCCAAACTGTCTATATATATACTTTAAGGAACTAACGATATTTTATACGATCGTGGTTTAGGTGTCATATCGAAATGGGCATGAGGTTTCAATTTCATCAATTTGGTATACAACGTTTTAAAATTTGACCAATTTACACTGTCCGTTAGATTTTCTATGGTGAGATGTTAAATGCTGATGTGGCAACTAGGACCCACTCTTTGTAAAAGAGTTAAAAGAAAAAGAAAATCACAAATTAAAAATAATTATTTTTAAAAATAAATAATAAATAAATAAATAAATAAACCCAGTCCCTCTCCTTTGACCAACATAGCCGCACGTTCCCCAGCCCCTCCTTCTCCAGAAAGGGATTGATCTTGTTTGGCTGGATCAAATAATAATCAGGAAATTTTTTGTATTAATTCACAAATATTTTAAACTTATGGGTCTTTTTAATTTTGTTAAGAAAGATGTTATAGGAAGTTTCCTCTTTCACGAAAATAAACAAAAATATATACGTAATGTATTTATCAAGTTAGAAAATAAATACGGAAATATATATTGAAACTTCCTTCCTTTCCTTTTTTTTTAAACTGAAAACAAGTAAGTAGATATTTGAAGTTGATCTCCTATTCCATATCTCATGCATGCAATCGAGTAAGAATGCTAGTCAACCTTTCTAGTTTTAAATTACGAAACTAATTAAATATTGAAAGTTTTGGGAAACTAGTTTTCTAAAGTCCTATATATATAGGAGCATAGTGCAAACCCTCTACCACAACAGTTCTCTCGCATACAATTAAGGTGTGTTGTGCTAGCTCAACCTCAAATCTTCAAAGATGGTGGACTTTGCATTGCCTGAGGATCTGAAGATGAGAATAGTAGAGTTAGTAGGCTCCAATGTGCAACCAACGCTCGTTCGCAATTTGACGTTTTGTGAGCACGATTTTGGGAATCGTTTGGTGCTAGTGCTACCTGAGTCTTTGTCTGGCGTGCCAATCAACCTTAAGAAAAGGCAGTCGCTTACCGTACGGATGATCGGACCCTCGCTTAATGTGTTTGATATGACTCTTAGTAGGAGTGCGGATGGTGGGCATGTTTTAAAAGATTGGAGCACAGTGATGCAAACGGAGAATTTCGAGGAAGGTGACACTGTGTATCTGTGGTCCTTCAAATGCCCTGACGAAATTCTGTGGTTTGTTATGCATGCGTAAAAGATCTACAATTAATTAGCTAGGGCTGATTATTATTTATTATTATTAGGGTTTTATATATTCCTTACCAGAGTTATGTGGGGCCTTTTGTTTTTTCTTCTTCCTATTAAATAATCCAGGGAGCTAGGTTGGGATGAGTTATCAATCATCCTTTCTTAATTGTTACTTTTGGTTCTTCAATATTAAGTGTTTGTATTGTTATTTAATTTTCTAATAAATTTCTATAAACTGTTACAATAAGTTTTACTATGTGATAACAAGTCCAATGATCAATGAATTTTGATAACACGCGCAGAAATATATACGATTTATTGTAAGGAGAGGAGTGAATTGTGCATTAAAATTCATAAGCTCATTAACGTAACAATGATCATCTTCCCAGTCATAGTCAAGCTGTCAAAATTAGCTCAGCATGTCAATTTCTCTTGGAGCTAAACAAAAGGCATTTGACTTCTGGGAAAGTCATAAGACTAAAAAGGTTATGAAGTAGTAAAGATTCAGAAAAAGATAGGCAGGTCCGCAACAACCTAATGAGATACTTCTTCATTATGGTTTTCAAACTCACAATTTGTTCTTAAGGGAGCATCAACTTCTCGAGGTGGCTAGTATACATGCTTCCTCTAATCATGTTTGCCTTCGACTCAAGAGAAGCGAAAATATTTTACTCCTGCCACCACTGGGACAGCTAGCCTTGCTCAGAGAGCTTGAAATTGATGGGTTAATTAATGGAGTGGTCGATTGACAATGAGTTTTATGCTGATGATACTTGTGCAATTAGGCCAGCGTCTTCAAGTGTTGAGAATAAAAGTTTTATTTACAACAGTGCCCATGAAATTATGGTCAAAGCCAAGGGCGGTACCAAGAGTTGGAGAGTTAGGGCTAAAGGCTAAGGGCTAAGGGCAGAACCACAAGAACAGTGGAGAGAAATCAATGAAAAAGATTAAAATTGGAGAGTTAGGGCATACCCTTACATTGGCGATGAAATCGATTTTGATAGCACAAAATACAAACTAATACTAGATACTTCCTTATAATTGAGGTCATATTAGAATATTTTATTATATGGGAACCTAAATTCATGCCAATTCCATGTAAATTGTTATCCTTTCTCACTCTCACTCCACTATCTATAAGAATTAAGAAATAAAATCTGTAAAATATTTTATTCATATATAGAATTTAACCAGACATTGAAAAAAAAAAAAAGGCCAACAACACCACAAAATGGATTAGGCCCAGCCACAAGTAGGGTGAGAGTAGAGGTGTCAAACGGGCTGTGTCGGGAATGGGCCGTGCCAGGCCCACCCATTTAGGAAAATCATCAATTCCAGCCTTAGCCATGGCCCGAGCCTACATGGGCTCGGGTCATGCTAGTATCGGGCCACTAAACGGGTCGATATGGGCCCACCCCAAATTTGACTGATGTATTGCATTTTTTTGTGTAATTTTTTTTTTACTACTTCATTTAAATCTCTTTTACAATTATGTATATACTAATAATATTTATTATTTGTTCTCCATCTCTCTCTCTTTTCCAAAACAGCTCCAGCGCCTCTCCACCTTCTCAGCAATGCCACACTGCCGTTGGGCTACCTTCTTTGATGAGACCAATAGGAAAATGACCGGCTACTTTCGGCGACCATGTCTGGGCTAAAATCCGTTCACCTAAGTCCAGCACGACACCGCTTTGAGCTCCAAAAGGCCGATGGTTTCCATGGTTTCAGTCGCAGTTTCCGACGACTCCGATGGCTGTTGACGTCAATCTAGGTATGGATCGATCCTCTCCTCGTGCTCTTGCTGATTGTGTACATGGTTTGGGTTGATTTTGAGATTGGAGAGTTTGATTTAGACATCCTTAGAGGCCAGTAGTTTTGGCCGTGTTTCAAGCACCTTCGGCCACTTTTTGACTATCAAACGGTTATTGCACCTATTATGCAATATTCGGGTTCGATAGGTTCGAACCCTTGGATCAGTTCCAATTTCAATGTTGTTTCATGTACCTCTAGGATCGTGTAGGAACTTATGTATCAGAAATCGGAGGTTGCGAGCCCGGTTGACCAATATGGAAAGTTTGACCGCTCGGTTAACCATGAGTCTTTCGAGACCGTGTCATCCTTCGGGAAGCACTAGAATGACCTTATAAACCTTCTTAAAGGGTGTGCACACTTCGAGACCCAGAAACTAGAGAATTGAGTTAAAGTTTGTTGTGGGGTACTTTTATTAACTAAGTCCGTTTATCTTCTCAAATAGGTGTTCATTCTTCACGTACTCCACCGGAAGAGCCCTTTTAGGGTTTAGCAACATTGGACTTGTTGTGAGTGGACATTTGTTTTTAAATGAGCTTTGTTTTTTAAATATGGAATTGCTTGCATAAATGTGATGTGATTGAAAATTGGTTTATTTTGGGTTATTGAGGTTATGAGATTTTATTATCGGGCTAGTCTCAGCTTTTACAATTTGATATGGGATTTCCAGGGATTATTATTATTATTATTATTGTAATTATTAAAGGATATGGTTTTGGGTTTCGGACTATGGTGATTTGGATTTGGTGATGTTGTGTTTATTTATGAATTTTGAACATGAGATTTTGGTTTATATGGTTTTGGAATTTTAAATATGGTGTATTGGATTTTATTATCGTTGTCCAATAGGATTCTTGAAAGTTGTTATATTTCCTAAGTATATGTAGTATTTTGGATATTATTGAAATCAAATCAGTTTATTTTAGTTTTGATGTTTTTCTTGATTAGGATTTTTTATGGTTTTCATAAAGAAATTACGGGTGTTATTTTATTTTATATATATATGTTATTTGGAAATGTAATTTTGGAAATTGGAATTATGGATTGCACCATTACATGTACCTCCCCTTGGATACGATGGATACTTGGATACATTTGACAGACGGTAACTCTTTGGAGGTGTGTCGGGGCTCGGGTACACTTGACGGGGCCGTATGCGTGCGCAAGACTTATTTCGTCCGCACATGTATTGAGGATTCTGCCGTGCGTGTCTAGGGAGCAATAGTCCCGCGGTTGGACTGCTCGTCCCTAGCCACATGTGTATTGAGGATTCTACCATGTGATCTAGTTAAAAGTTGTCCCCGTGTTGGATTGTTTTTCCCCTGTACATAATGATGGTGTAGTGACGATGGTGTAGTGAGTGAGTGTGTGTGTGTGGATATATGTGTGGAGTTATTTCCAAGTTGAGGTTTCTTGAGCATGTGCATTAAGAGTACTCTGCACAGGTATGAACATTTGAAATGAAGTTCGGAATTGAGATTGGATATTTGGAAATTTCTTGGCATATTGTATTTTTGCAAGGGTATGGTTGCAGGAAAAAAGAGTTTGAGTTTTTATGCTTATATTTTATATTAAAGGGTTTACTTTGGTGGTGTTGAATATACGGTTTTACAATAAGAATTAAATTAACAAATTTACATTGTTTTCCAAGAATTTGAGAAGTATTAATTAAATTATTTTCCTTATCGTATGTCATGATATGAAATTTTATTGAACTGGAATACTTTCTTTGGATGATGTTTTCATACGTTTACCGAAGAAATCTATTGCATGGTGTTTTGGGCATTATTTTCTAAAACGTAGGGGGTTATTTATGTTGAATATAAATTGTGTTTAATGCTTTGTTTTCGTCCACTCACATTTTCTGATGTGCGCCCCCCATGTTCTAGGCATTCGAGGTTGAGATCACCACGTCGAGGCATCATCGTTGTCGGCTTCGTAGGAGTGTGCTACTATCACTCTCCACCTTTTATTTTTCCCGAGTTGCAAACTAAATCTTTAGTTGCTCTTAGTTGCTCGTTTTTAAGTTTTGGTAGATAGCCTAAGGCCCATTTAAATAGTCTCAACTGTTGTGCATGCTGGAAGTTGGGTATGTTCTAGTGCTTGTTTGCAGGTACTTTAAATTCAGAATGTTCCAATTATAGGGGAGACTTTGCCGAAATTTCGATAAGAGTCGAATTGTCTTCAAGTTTAAATTAGGGCTTAAGGGGCTTCTTAGTAAAGTGGGTACGGCATTAGGTGGATGTCGGATGGGCAGTAGGGTTCATCACAGATTCCAAGGGGGAATCTGGGGCATGTCTTGTCACCCTTCTTCTCCAGCGAACCCAATCCCCCTCCTCTTCTGGCAAACCCAGCCACCCTCTCTCTCTCTCTCTCTCTCTCTCTCTCTCTCTCTCTCTCTCTCTCTCTCTCTTATGATCCGCACCAATGCTCCCCCCTCCTCCTCCTCCTCCTCCTCCTCCTCCAAACCCAGACACCTCCACCCACGTCCTAATCGCTGTCTCTGTCTCTCTCTCTCTCTCTGTGTGCATAACAAGATTAATTTCCCGAGTTTTTCTTTAGGACGGAGAAATCTCAAAAAAGATAAAACTCAATTTGGCCTCAATTTCAAAAGGATTAATTGAATAGAATATGGGCGGGAGACTCCCGAATATGTTGGTCCCTTCTCCTTCGGGATTGAGGGTGGATGATTGCGTCCTGTGACTTTCACAGAGGAGCTAAACTCGCCTAATCCTCTATTATTTTAATAAAATAATATTTACAAGACGGGCTGATTTACCTTGGAATATACAGTCAATTGCAAGGGATATCTGGTAGTTGATTTCAAGATTTTCTTAGATTTCCTACACTCACATCTTTTTGGAATCCAATAGGGTAGCAGATATTCTGGCTAAGAAAGAGCATCAGTATCAACACTCATGTATATGGTTTAGCCAATTTCCAGTATAAGTTAATTATACAATTTGTATGGATCTTTATGGAACAGAGAACCCTATGGGATCTCTTATCTAATGTTATTTTGTTTTTAAAAATAATATATATATATATATTTCAATGACAAAACACACATACATACACCTTGATCACCATAAATATAGAAAACGTGTATAAGCCCTTTCAAGGTTTGTTAGTTTTTCTCAGGGAGGTGTACAATTTCATGTCAACCTGATCGAACTGCTCAACCTGATCATTAGAGGGTTGGGTTGGCCTAATCATGAGCATGTCTTGGATTTTAAAAATTAAATCGTTATGTACGGGTTGGGTTGAATTGGACAACACACGTGGACAACCTTAAGAAAAGGCAGTCACTTACCGTACGGATGATCGAACCCTCATAGCCCATGCTGACCGAGACCTAGTGGGCCAACCCATTTCTATTCCATTTATTATATTATAGTTGTTTTTAGAGAAAAAAATATTACATAATAATAATATTATTATATATATCTTAAAATTTAACCTTTTTTTTTCTTTCTAATAATAAAATTTTAAAATATCTTTTTTATAAATAAAATAATAATTTTATTATTTAAGCTACAACTTTTTAAACCCAAACAATAGTAAAAAAAAAAATATATTCTTTTTTTTTCAATGACAAAACACACATACGTACACCTTGATTACCATAAATATAGAAAACATGTATAAGTCCTTTCAAGGTTTTTCAGTTTTTCTAAGGGAGGTGTGTACAATTTCATGTCAACCTGATCGAACCGCTCAACCCGATCATTAGAGGGTTGGGTTGGCCTAATAATGAGCAGGTCTCGGATTTTAAAAATTAAATCGTTATGTATACATTGGGTTATGGATTGGAACTAAAATTTAAATGTGGGCTTAATTTTGAGTTAACCTTATCAAACTGCCCAACCTGATCACAAAAAAAGTTGAGTTGGGTTGGGTTTCCCTAATAATGAGTGGGTCTTGAGTCCAAGAAATCATAAACCACTATGTATCGGGTTGGGGCCAAAATTGATCCAACCTAACCCATGCCCACCCCTAAGTTTTTCAATGTGGGTATTTTTGTCACCTTCACATTCTCACGTGCTGCCGCATGTGTGATGATTTTTCAAGCCTAACACGTGGACAACACATATTGGATGACTACCTCCAATCAAATGGTCATAAATTTTTTGATTTCGGTGATTTTTTAAAGAGATAATTCTATGAATTAAAACTTAAAAATTAGATAATCAGATTATTGAAATACAATGCAAAGTATGGCCCATAATGGTGTCCCTTAAATAAGCTTAGAGGGATCACTCAATTAAAACTCTGTCATAAATATCCATGTGCTTGATTCACAGACTAATGGTATGACATACAAGGAGTTAAGGACAACACATCTTCATTACTTGAGCCTTTAGGCTTATTGAATTAATTGTGGTGACTTAATTTTGTTTAGTAGGTACCCTTCTCGAACTTGACCTCTATTTGTGCTTTTGGAGGTGCTTGTATCCAGAACGCTGCTAGTACTATTCAACCCAATATGTTTAACACTCAAACCCAAATGACTTTGTTTGGTGGTAAACACGTTTACACGCACCAAAGCCTGTCTTTGGACGGATGCAGTAGTAATATGAACTTCTTTGTGCATCGAGAAAGGGATTGATCAAATAATAATCAGGAAAGTTTTTGTATTAATTTACAAATATTTTAAACTTATGGGTCTTTTTTCTTTGTTAAGAAAGATGTTATAGGAACTTTCCTCTTTCACGAAAATAAACAAAAATGTTTACGTAATGTATTTATCAAGTTAGAAAATAATTGCGGAAATACATATTGAAACTTCCTTCTTTTCCTTTTTTTCGAAACCGAAAACAAGTAAGCAGATATTTGAAGTTGATCTCCTATTCCATATCTCATGCATGCAATCCAGTAAGTATGCTAGTCAACCTTTCTAGTTTTAAGTTACGAAACTAATTAAATATTGAAAGTTTTGGGAAACTAGTTTTCTAAAGTCCTGTATATATATAGGAGCATAGTGCAAACCCTTTACCACAACAGTTCTCTCGCATACAATTAAGGTGTGTTGTGCTAGCTCAACCTCAAATCTTCAAAGATGGTGGACTTTGCATTGCCTGAGGATCTGAAGATGAGAATAGTAGAGTTAGTAGGTTCCAATGTGCAACCGACGCTCGTTCGCAATTTGACGTTTTGTGAGCACGATTTTGGCGATCGTTTGGTGCTAGTACTACCCGAGTCTTTGTCTGGCGTGCCAATCAACCTTAAGAAAAGGCAGTCGCTTACCGTACGGATGATCGGACCCTCGCTTAATGTGTTTGATATGACTCTTAGTAGGAGTGCAGATGGTGGGCATGTTTTAAAAGATTGGAGCACAGTGATGCAAACGGAGGATTTCGAGGAAGGTGACACTGTGTATGTATGGTCCTTCAAATGCCCAGACGACATTCTGTGGTTTGTTATGCATGCGTAAAAGATCTACAATTAATTAGCTAGGGATGATTATTATTTATTATTATTAGGGTTTTATATATTGCTTACCAGAGTTATGTGGTTGCTTTTTTTGTTTTTTCTTCTTCCCATTAAATAATCAAGGGAGCTAGGTAGGGATGAGTTATCAATCATCCTTTATTAATTGTTACTCTTTGGTTCTTCAATATTAAGTGTTAGTATTGTTATCTAATTTTCTAATAAATTTCTATAAACTGTTACAATAAGTTTTAGCTTCCACTCCAGTAACCTTTTTTTTCAATGTTGAAATTTTGTTGAAACAAATTAAGGGAAGGTGTCTTATTGTCTTCTTTTCTCTAATAAAGAAACATCTCTCTGTAGCATTCAAGCCAACCGAAAAATAAAAAATAAGAAAATAAGAAAATATGCGCTATATTAACTAATTTCCTTAATAATATTCTGACATGAAAAGTAATTTAACAAATCCAATGATCAATGAATTTTGAAGTCCAATAATAGACTTAAAATATCAAAAGCTAGACGCATATATATACACCTCACGTAGAAATATATAAGATTTATTGTACGGACTAAGGAGAAGAGTGAATTGTGCATGAAAAATTCATAAGCTCACAGCCAATTGACAACTTCAAGCCTCTGCATCATATATCTGCTTTGTCTCCAAAAATCATGCCTAGAGTATGTTCTCTGTTATATTATATGGGTAAATAGCGGAAAACCTCTCTGGACTATTTCGACTGTCGAAATGTCCACCTTGAATTATTTTTTCAGTCAATTTAACCATCATACTATTTTAAATGGTCAATTTAGCCCCTGCCGTTAGTTTCCATGTAGTTCCATTCAATTTTCTGTTAAAAGTAATTAAATCTTTAAAAACTAAAAAAACGAAAAAATAAAAAATAGAAAAAAAAAACCCTAGCAATCAACGTCTTCCCCACCCCATCCCCCAGACCCTCTCTCTGCAATCCCACATCCGCAAGGTTTTCCAGTGAAAAAGCAGCAGCGGAGGTGGAGAAGAAGGAGGACTTGAAGATATACCCACCTCTACAACACTGCCATGGACATTGCTATGTTTTTCTGAGCAAACCAATTTGGGTTTAGGGATTTCTTCTCTTTCCTCTTTCTGGGTTTTGGGTTTGGGTGATTTGAGTTTCAAAGGTTGGGGGCTAGAGTGAGTTTCTTGTAAAGGAGATAATCCCTTATTTAACAGGGCAATCAAGGAATAGAAGCTACCATCCTAGGGGGAGGATCTATTATCTCTCTACCCAGCTCCTCGTCTAGCAGCCAAGAACAAGAGAGCTACTTCGAACAACTTCTTCTATTGAATCCCCGAAAAGCCCTCTCCTTAGCCGACCCAGAACCCTCTATTTTGTCTTTATTATAAAAAGCCCAGAAGTCTTCATTCTATTGAGATGAGTTGCTGCGATGCCAAAATTGAGTTCCCAAAACCCTAACAACAAATAAGCTTAAACCCTAACCTCAAATCCAAATGAGGGTTTGCCATTCGGTGAGGACGCGAGATGGGGGGTTGGTGGGGGAGGACCTTACTTGGCTGTGGAGGGGATGGGGTTCTGCAGCATGCCCATGTTTACTTTTCTTCTTCTTTTTTCTATTTTTAATTTTGTTTGTTTACATTTTAAAAAAAAATTTGTATTAATTTGTATTTTGTAAAATGACAAACTTACCCTTATAATTGATGGAAAATTGGATGGAAGTGTAGAAACTTAACGGTAGGTGTTAAATTGGCGATAAAATTTATTATAAGGGCTAAATTGGCTGAAAAAATAATTCAAGGTGGACATTTCGACAGTCGAAATAGTACAGGGGGGTTTTCCGCCATTTACCCATATTATATTGTTCCAAGAATTCTCTATGTAACACAAACTGAAAATGACTATTCAATACAACTAGGAAGAGAGACCAAGAGAGAGCATTACCTACTTCGTTTTCTCTTTCTTTTAGATATAAATCTCCCCAATCTTATTCCTAATAAAAATTGGATTCACCAACCCTTAGGCTAGATGGCTTACTTTTGAATAATTGTTGAATTGAAAGGTTGAGGGAAGGTGTTGAGAGTGTTTGTCCCACATTGAAAAGTTCGGGATCTAGTCTGGGTTTGTAAGGAGTTGAGCTACTCCCCCCATTACCAATTTGTTTCGGGGTGGAAAGAATGGGACGGAAGAGTTGCTGCACTTCCTCCTCGTTGTTGATTCTTTTTCCTTTTTCTCTTTAATACCTACAAAGATATTTTGGCAACTTTAAAAATAGAGAATATTATGTGTTTTTTATTTTTGTGTAAGAAGAATTTATTTCTTTTTTCGTTGTTAAGAAAGATGTTGGGAACATGGATCTTGCACGTGTCTTGTGTTCTCTAACGTAATGGGGACAATAGGGACTCAAAATGGAAACACGCACCCTATTTTGCCCCAATAAGAACATTCCAATATTTATTTATTAACAAAAATTATATATGTTTGAGTTGGTAGAACTGGATTCCTTTGATCATGGGTGGTAATCGGCGCTACTGGCAAAGAGGAGCGGGTGGGTGGTTGCTGTCGAGTGGGTAAGATGCGTGTTGTTGTCGGGTTGTGAGATGGTTGCTGGGTTGTTTGATTTTCATTTGATTTTTTGTTTTTATTTATTTTCAATTATTTATATTGGAGTTAATTGTTTTTATCTTAATATTAAATATTTTTTAAAGAAAAATTAACGGAATGAGGCATTAGACTGAATTTGTTAACTACTACAAATACAGTGATGAAATCAAAAAAATTGAAATCACAGTGACCAAATTTGATTTTGAGCCAAAATCCAGTGACCAAAAATGTAATTAACCCTACTTATAAATTACAAGAATTACAAATATTTAATGCATAAGTTACATGAAATTCAAATAGTGAAGTAATAAAGATTAATGAACTAAATAGGGATAAATGTGATGCAGCTCACAAGTAGGAATCTGACTGAGGGTCGGTTCATTGATTTTGGAGGCCCTAGGCAAAAATGAAAAATGAGACCCTTTTGGTTTAACACTTACCTCATTTTGAACAAAAATTATAAGAAAAAATTTCAAACTTAGGTGGTAAGTAGTTTAATTTAAGTTTTTTTTTTTTAAAAGGCCCCATTATATGAAAAATAAAGAAAAAGTCCCAAAAAAATTCAAAATAAAACCCAAAGAGCATTAGTTTCAACACATCAAAGGCGTTTTTTGCTAGTATACTTAGCAAACTGGAGGTGTGTAGTAGGCCCCCATTTTCAGGGGCCATGTGCGGTCGCCCAGTCCTCGTACCTTGTGGGCCCAGCCTGATCTGACTCATTAGCTTATTAAGTTAAGGCCCGGAACAAAAAGAGCATAATTAAAGTTGGGTTCGACACGTTTTTATTTTTGAGCGAGTCGAACCAAGGTAATTCAGTCATTGCGAGCTCACCATCATAGCCCATGCTGACCGAGACCTAGTGGGCCAACCCATTTCTATTCCATTTATTATATTATAGTTGTTTTTAGAGAAAAAATATTACATAAAAATGTTATTATTATATATATCTTAAAATTTAACCCTTTTTTTTTCTTTCTAGTAATAAATTTTTAAAACATCTTTTTTATAAATAAAATAATAATTTTATTATTTAAGCTTCAACTTTTTAAACCCAAACAATAGTCTAACCATTGGCTTCGTTTTGAAAAAATATAAATGAAAAACTCCCTAACAGCTTCAAACGTCTGACAAGTACTATCATAAAGAATTAATTTGTTCTGGTCCAATCGGGTTACATGTCATAGTAAGCCGGTCCTTATTTATATTATTTTACAAGTTATATTCCAACTTTACCCTTATAGCACGGTCATGATCATCTTACCATGAAAACAATACACCCCAATGGACGCCATGTGGACGGTTTTTCAGTAAGGGTGGGTTACACGTGGCGTGGAGACCTTATAGATAAAGACTATGGCGGCTCCACCATGGATTGATAACCCAATACGTAAATTTTAAATTATTACAAAGTTATATTTTTTAGGTTTATAAGAAAATGACAAAAGGAATATTAGCAATATAACATTAAATCTATCACCACAACTACTAGAGGTTGTTTTACATATCAAAACCTATTTATATAACTATTGGCATGCTAACCTTATTTCTTTTTCTTTTTTTTAAATGGAAGAATAAGAATGCTAATCTTATGGTTGGAGTCCGCCTTTTGATGGTTATTGTAAAATCAATTTTGACGGTTATGTTTTATCAAATGGTGATTCGGCAGCAAGTCTTGTTATTAGGAATGCATAAGGTCGTCTAATTATTGCATGATCTTATCCATTAAGTTACTCCTCTATGTTACAACATTTTATTTTATGAACTTTGAAAGTAAAAACAAGTAGCACACGATTTATATTAAAAATAATGGAACCATATGAAAGTAAAAACAAGAATCAATGCGGTCATAGCATCAACAACATCTAAATCTATAGCCCCTAGAGCAGCTACTTCATAGAAGCCATTACCATAATTGTCTTCTATTTTTTCTTTATACTCTTCCAATGTTAAATGAATTGTGTCATTATCATGCTTACGAACTACAAATTTCCCTTTGATGATCTTGGTGTTGGACTTTGGATATAGCACAAAAATAATCCCAACTTTCAGCATACACAAGATAAGGGACACACAACAGTTAAGACTATTCAAATGAGCCTCAGGCCCTCTACCCAGACATAAAACGAGCAGGTAGAGCAACTAAAGATTAAACTTCCAACCCAAGAAGAAAGAATGCATAGGATGTTAAAAGAAAGTCCCTAAGGTGCAGATAGTGGTGATGCCTCAACATGGTGGTCTTCAAGATCTAAAATATCGATGGTTTCAGAAATATCTCCAAAAACACGGATATTTCGATGGAAATATTGGGATATTATCGATATCCTGATCTTCAAGAATCTGGATGCCTTAAGCGCATTTCCCTTAGTAGTTAGGTATAGATGTTTGCCCAAATTTTATTTGTTTTCCCGATGAAGGGTTACATGCACCCAACTTGACGAAGTTAGATTTCCGTCAATGTCTACTAAGGTCACTACCAGAACAAATGCCCACCCATTTCCCATCTCTACATACTATGTCTACATAAGATTGTCTAGACCTTCAATATTTTCCGAAAGAGGAATTGTCGTCAAATTAGAATCACTAGAGTTGTTTAATTGCAAAAACACTTGATGCATATCCTATGCAGTAGGGTCTACGAACACTCACTTCCTTAAGATAATTAAGTATCAGCTTCAAAGCATGTGAAGAAGTAGATTCATTTATGGAGGAGGGATGTTGCCCATACTCTCACTACTCCAATATTTTGAATATGAAGACCATGGATAACAAGTGCTTTAGACACCTTGCCTCTCTTCATTTATTGCTAAAGCTACAATGTTTAACAGTGCTCAGTTTATTAGGGTATAATATTAGGAAGTTGCCTAATTCAATTGGACTTTTTATACATGTTAGGCACTTGGATGTGCCTTGCACTTAAATCATAAAGTTAACTGATACATTATGTACTTTGTATAATTTGAAAACTTTATTGTTGTCGCGTTGTTATGTTCTTACTATGTCAACATACTTGGACAAGCTAATCAACTTGGATCATCTTGATGTTGAACAAATGAAGTTAGAAAAGATGCCCCTACATATGAGCAAATCGAAAGAGCAGCAAATATTAAGAGGTGAGTTTGTGTGGGACAAATACACTAGATATAACATATTGTTTTCTATCCAGATGATACTTTCAAGGTCAATATGAAGAACACCATGTATCTTAAGGAGCTTACTTTGGATTTGGGAAGTGATATGGAAGATTCACAAAATGATAGCTAAGTCCTTAACAACCTCCACCCGCATATAAACCTACAGAAACTCATTTTAAAATCTTACTATGGTACAACATTTCCAAGTTGGTTTTCAAATCATTCTTTCTCAAATCTAGTTTTTCTTTTACTTGAGTGTTGCAAGTACTATTTGTCCTTGCCAACACCAGGGAAGCTAATTGTAGAGCTTGAAATTAAGAAGTTAAATCAATTGGTGTTGATTGCTCATGAATTTTATGGTACATGAATGAAACCATTTAGATCTTTGCAAGTTTTGAAATTCTTCAATATGAAGGAATGGCAAGAGATGATGGGGTGGCAAGAGTGATTTGATATTAGAGGTAACAAAGAATAAGGTAGAGCTTTTCTTAATCTTTGTGATCTTAGTCTGGAGTTGTGTCCCAAGCTAACTGGAACATTACTGTTAGACTACTTTTTAAATCTTGAAAGGGTTGGATTGTGAGATACTAATCTAGAATCCTTTACTCTTTCACAAGAATCTGGATGCCTTACGCTCATATCCTTCAGTAGTTTGGTATAGATTTTTGCCCAAATTTTATTTGTTTTCCCGATGAAGGGTTGTATATATGCAAATAACTTGACAAAGTTAGATTTCCGTCAATATCTACTGAGGTCACTGCCAAAACAGATACACACCCTTTTCCCATCTTTGCATACTATGTTCCACATAAGATTGTCTAAACCTTCAATCATTTCCAAAAGGAGATTGTCATCAAAATGACAATCACTAGAGTTCTTTAATTGCAAAAATACTATGTGCATATCCTATGCAGTGGGGTCTATGAGCGCTCACCTCCCTAATACAGATAAGGGTCAGCTTCAAATGATGTGAACACAAATTCATTTCCGGAGGAGGGGATGTTGGCCACTACTCTCTACATGCACAATATTTGAAATCTTAAGACCATAGATATGTTTGTGCCTAATAAATCTCGATCGTGGACTGACCGAAAGAACTTCCTCTCAGCCCTCGCGCCAGCCCATGAACTGAAACATGACGTTTCGTTAGACATTTTGCCTTCCTAAAAACAAAAGAAAAATTGAGAAGGCGGAACCCTCTCGGCCTCGCGATCGCGGTATTATAGGCCGAGACCGAGGGGCAAAAGAGACACGGCCAGAGAGATTGAGGATAGATCGCCACATGGGCGACAGGGTCCCACACTTCATTTAATGAAGTAACGCCTCTGATTATTGCATCAAACCCACTAGCCGCAAAAAAGCATTTAATGCACAAGGGAAGATGGGAAGTGACTGAAGTCAGGGTTTTGGTGATGGAAATCAGAGTGGTTGGGCACAAACATTCTCACAAATATTCTTACAGCTTGAGAGATTAGGTCACTAGCTATCAGAGCATTAAATGCGTCTCCACGGCCAGGGGTGCAGAACCCACGATCAGGGCGGCGGCCGAGATTTACCAGGATTTATGGGGTCACACCACCATGCTTCACGATCCCAAATGCCGATTTGACTACCCACTTGCTCTGATCAGGCTCTACCATGCAGATTTTCAGCCTCGATTACTCCTCCAGAGCTCTTCCTATAAATACCAAGCTCGAACAACATTCAAAGGGTTCAAACACCAAACCAAAAGCCTCCCACGGAGCAATTTACATTTTCCTGTCATTTATCTTCTTGTAATGCACTTTCAATACCTTTACTTGCTTTCCTAGGAGTAGTGATAGATTGTAAGGAAAATACATTCATCAATATATCAGACGACCCTTGATCTTCAAGGCGCCGGAGCACCATCTATGTTACTCTCTCATCCACCCCATATATCATACGACCGTCGCTCTCTGAGCAACGCGCCGGAGCACCGCCCAAAACCCACCATCAACACCACCACTAAACGGCCTTGTAGCTCAGGCCGTGAACTTGACGGCCGAGATCAGTTCCTCTCTCGGCCACAATCGTTTGATTAGAAGTCGAACCCAAACAGGCGCACCACTTAACCATTTACCCAAACACATCACCCTCTCAACGCACGGTAGACCATGCTGGCACGCCCGTGCACAACCGCACCGCATCCAAAAGAAGGACGTCACGTGTCGTCGCATATCCCCCCGGCCCGGAGCACCAGGCCGTGAGATTTGCGATAGCCAAACAAGATAACAAGTGCTTTAGACACCTTACCTCGCTTAAGGACTTGATGATTCAGGCTTGCCCTGAGCTTTAGTGCTTGCCAAATGAAGGGTTCCTTGTTTCTCTCTCTAGTTTACCAGTTAATAGTTTTCCTTTGCTAGTAGAACCATGCCAGAATGATCAAGGGTAAAGGTAGCCTAAGATTGTTCACATCCATAACATATGGGTCGTGTTTGTGCCTGATAAATTACGGCCATGAGCAGGCCGAAGGAGCCCTTTATCTCGGCCCTGGCACTTGTTTGCAGAGGCTGAAACGCAGCGTTTCGCCAGGGTACTTCGCCTTCTTAAAAATAAAAGAAGGGAATGCTAAGGCACGATCATCTCGGCCTCAAGCATAGACCGAGGCCGAGGCCGAACAAATTTGCGGCCAAGGCATTAAAGGCAAATCATCACGTGACAGCAGGGTCCCAGGCTTCATTTAATGAAGTAGTGCCTGTTTAATGCAGCAAAACCCATTGGCCACAAAGTAGCATTTAATGCATGAGGGAAGGTGGGAAGTGACTGAAGTCAGGATTTGGTGATGAAGATCAGAGTGATTAGACGTGGACATTCTCACAAAGATTCTGACAGCTTGAGATGTTGGTTCACCAGCTATCCAGGCAATAAATGCGTCTCCAGGAGCAATCGGAACCTACGAGTGGGTGGTCATGCCACTAAAGAAGAGGGGGCAGCGGCCGTGAGGAAGATGTTCATAAAACGGCGTTCAGGTGTCCAGGAGCAATCGGAACCTACGAGTGGGTGGTCATGCCATTCGGCCTGAAAAATGCCGGCGCAACATATCAGAGAGCCATGAACCTTATTCTCCACGACCTTATAGGCCGAACCGTTGAAGTCTACATCGACGATGTGGTTGTAAAGTCCCCGTCCAGAGCTGACCACGTGGGACATCTTCGACAGGCTTTTGACCGAATGCGAGCGCACGGCCTAAAAATGGACCCGAAGAAATGTGCTTTTGGTGTCACCGCCGGGAATTTCCTCGGTTTCTTGGTTCACCAACGAGGAATCGAGGTCGATAAAAATAAGGCTACGGCCATTATGGCAACCCCTCCGCCGAGAACTAAGAAGGAGCTGCAGTCTTTCCTCGGTAAGGTGAACTTCTTACGACGCTTCATTTCTAATCTGGCGGGAAAAATTAGGCCGTTGTCTCCCTTGCTCAAACTCAAAGACACCGAGCGGTTCGTATGAGGAGCAGAGCATCAGGCGGCCCTCGACGACATCAAGAAATATTTGTCCCAACCGCCGATCCTGATGCCGCCGAAAAGGGGGAAACCATTAAGGCTTTACATTTCGGCTTCAGAGGGTTCTATCGGCTGTCTGCTGGCTCAGAACAACGAGTCTGGGCGAGAACAAGCAGTGCACTATCTGAGCCGCACCCTCAACACAGCCGAATTGAACTATTCGCCGATCGAAAAACTATGCCTAGCCCTCTATTTCGCGGCCACTAAATTGCGGCATTATATGCTTCCTTCGGTTGTTCAGATCATTTCTAAAACCGATCTCATCAAATATATGCTTACCCGGCCGATCATCCGCGGCCGCATTGGGAAATGGACGATGGCATTGTCCGAATTCACCTTTCAATACGTGGCTCAGAAATCGGTCAAGGGTCAGGCTTTAGCTGATTTTCTGGCTCATCACCCGGCCCAGGGACAAGAAGAGGAGTTGGAAGTCGAGATTGGTATGGCCCGCATGGAAAAGAATTTTTGGACCATGTTCTTTGACGGTTCCAGCACCGAGGCCAGGTCAGGAGCCGGAGTTGTGATTGAATCCCCTCAAGGGCAGAAGTGGCAGTTTGCTTTCCAACTCGATTTCAAATGCACTAATAATCAAGCTGAGTACGAAGCGCTCATCATTGGTCTCGAGATTTTAAGAGAAATGAAGGCAACACGTGTTTTGGTCTACGGCGACTCTCAGCTGGTGATTAACCAGCTAACTGGGGAATACCAATGTACGAGTGAGAATTTGGCCGTATATTATGTGACGGCCCTCAACACGGCCGATGGATTTTCTAGAATTTCTTTTGTTCATATACCGCGCGCCGAAAACGACGAGGCCAATGAGATGGCCCAGGTAGCGTCTGGCGTAAACATCCCAAGCACTGACCGTGATCGTGTGATAAGAATCGAGAGACGCACCTTGCTAGCCTTGACCGAGCGAGGAATGACAGCGCAAGTGTTTTCGGTCGACATCACCGACGAGATCGACACGGCCGAGGCCGATTGGCACTACCCCATAGTGAAGTATCTACGTAACCCTTCTGGCAGCCATGAAAGGACTACGCGGTTCCAAGCTCGGTGTTATTTGATTTATCAGAATGAGCTGTACCGAAAGGGATCAGACGGTTTGTTGCTCCTATGTCCTAGCGCCGAGGACATCAAGGTCATCATGAGTGAGTCTCACGAGGGGATTTTTGGTGCTCATCAGTCTGGGGTCAAGATGAGGTGGTTGGTCCGGAGGCACGGCTATTACTGGCCGACCATTCTGAAAGATTGCATAGAGTATGCAAGGGGATGTATCAAGTGTCAAATCTACGGCCCCATACAAAGGGTACCGGCCGAAGCCTTCCACCCGGTTACCAAACCATGGCCATTCAGAGGGTGGGCCGTGGATATCATCGGAAAAATCCATCCGGCCGCGTCCAACCAACACGCTTGGATTTTAGTGGCGACCGACTATTTCACCAAATGGGTCGAGGCCGAGTCCTATCGGTCAATATCCAGCGCACAGGTGGTCAAATTCTTTGATAAACACATCGTTCATCGGTTCGGTATTCCAGATACTATCACGGCCGACAACGGCCCGGTATTCGCATCGGCCGAGACGCGGGAATACACTGAAAGGATGGGGATCAAATTGATCCACTCAACACCTTACTACCCTCAATCCAACGGACAGGCCGAAGCAAGTAACAAAGTAATCAAGGGCATCCTAGAGAAGATGATCGAGGAAAAGCCTAGGGCGTGGCACGACTTACTCCCCGAAGCTCTTTGGGCTTATCGAACCTCAAAGCGGTCGGCCACGGGCACATCTCCTTACGCCTTAACCTACGGTCACGACGCCATCGTCCTGATGGAGTTAAAGGTTCGTTCTCTCCGCGTGGCCGAGCAGCCTCGGCATGAGAAGGAGCGTTATGCGCAAGCCATGGCTCAGGAGTTGGAAGATTTGGAGCAATCTAGACTCGATGCCTACAACTTGATGCAGGCGCAAAAGCAAATCGCGGCGAGGGCTTACAACAAAAGGGTTAAGCAAAAGGCTTTCGCCGAAGGCGACCTAGTTTGGCGAGCCGTACTTCCTATTGGGACAAAGGACCCTCGGTTTGGCAAATTCTCGCCCAACTGGGAAGGACCATTCATCATCGAGCGAATTCTTGGCCGAGGTGCATTTTAGTTGAAAGATAGGGATAGGGAGCGGCACAACTTGCCGATCAATGGCCAATA
Source organism: Prunus avium (assembly GCF_965620075.1). Taxonomy (NCBI): domain Eukaryota; kingdom Viridiplantae; phylum Streptophyta; class Magnoliopsida; order Rosales; family Rosaceae; genus Prunus; species Prunus avium. The sequence goes on from NC_142289.1 coordinate 28,293,042, forward strand.
TCTAAAGAGGTATATCCCGTCATTATGGGAGACGGCAGCGGAAGGGTTGTGAGATTTGCAAACGACGAAGCGGGGTATACAAAGTAACCAAGACAAATTAAAAGAAACCATACTTCATTTTATTCATTTAGGATGAAAAGAGGGTGCGTTTACAAAAAGACGGCCAGGTCCTGGCCGAGTACAAACACATAAGAAAGTCACACCCTAAATCTACGCGCTTCGGTTCCTCGGTCCTTTCTGCGAGACGATCAGACGTTTCCCCCGAGGCAGGACCTTCGCTACCTATGTCGGCATCATCCACGGCCAGCCTACGCCCAGGGCCTCACTCCAGGCCATGGGAGGCGCATGGGCCGTCACTCCGGACACGGATGGCCACTGCCATTCTAGCCGTGGTAAGCAGTCGCCATTCCTGCGGTAACAGCGGCCGTCGTTCAGACCGTGACTGCGGCCATCACTCCGGACATGGTAAGCGGTCGTCATTCCGGTTATAGTAGAAACCATCACTTCAGCCTTGATAAAGGTCGTCGCTCCGGCCATGGGTGCAATCCGAGTATTCGGCCGCACAGATTCGGCCACGTCGAGGTCATCGTCCCAGATCTTCTCGCCCTCATCAAACTGCCAAGTCATCTGGACCAGGCCAAATTGCCCAGTCATGCGACTCAGCAGGTTTGGCTCCTTGGTTTGGAGGAAGCTGCAATAAGGATCATTAAGACAGTTGGTAATAAGGGAGGGCGAAGCCTAGGCCGAAACCCAGGAGTCAAAAAAGGGTTCCAGAGCGATTGAAGCAAGAAAAAAGCTCGCTGGATAATAATGTTAAGTTTGAGGAACGAGGGTGAAGTAACTGGGGAAGGACAGTATGAACCTTCAAGGGAAAAAAATGATGAGTTCAGGAAGCCTGGGAGTGTGAAGGAAAATACAAAGGAGTTTGGGTTTTTATACTAGCACTGGAGCTCAAAACGGAGGTTTGATCTCAAAAGATGAAACGGCCTGACAGCGCACTCAGAGCACACGAAGTTATGACAGTGACCGTCGTTTCATTTGATGAGGCGACGCGACGCCCTGGGCAATGATGGTCTGCGCGACGTGCTTGAGGCATTAAATGCGCGGAATGCGCCGTCTGGCCTGCGCATTTAATGCCCCAGTTGTCAATCACTTCAGAAAGGAATGCAAAGGGTCCATCCCTTGGAATCCATTCGGCCCCTACCCATGCCAAGGCCGAAGAATCCAGGGATGTGGGGGCAATGTTTGTGCCTGATAAATCACGGCCATGGGCAGGCCGAAGGAGCCCTTTATCTCGGCCCTGGCACTTGTTTGCAGAGGCTGAAACGCAGCGTTTCGCCAGGGTACTTCGCCTTCTTAAAAATAAAAGAAGGGAATGCTAAGGCACGATCATCTCGGCCTCAAGCATAGACCGAGGCCGAGGCCGAACAAATTTGCGGCCAAGGCATTAAAGGCAAATCATCACGTGACAGCAGGGTCCCAGGCTTCATTTAATGAAGTAGTGCCTGTTTAATGCAGCAAAACCCATTGGCCACAAAGTAGCATTTAATGCATGAGGGAAGGTGGGAAGTGACTGAAGTCAGGATTTGGTGATGAAGATCAGAGTGATTAGACGTGGACATTCTCACAAAGATTCTGACAGCTTGAGATGTTGGTTCACCAGCTATCCAGGCAATAAATGCGTCTCCACGGCCAGAGGTTCAAAACCCACGATTGAGCGCGGCGGCCGAGATTCACTAGGATTTCTGGGGTCTCATCACCATGCTTCACGATCCCAAATGTCGATTGGATTGCCCACTTGCGCTAATCAGACTCCACTATGCGTAAATTCAGCCTCGATTACTCATCCAAGGACTCTTCCTATAAATACAAGACTCGAGCTACTTTCAAAAGGTTCAAACACCAAAACAAGCCTCCTACGGAGCAACTTATTTTCTTCTGTAATGCACTTTCAATATCTTTACTTGCTTTCCTAGGAGTAGTGTTAGGTTGTAAGCAGAATCCATTCATCAATATATCATACGACCCTTGATTTTCAAGGCGCCGGAGCACCATCTCTGTTTGTTCGCTCACTCACCCCATATATCACACGACCGTCGCTCCCTGAGCAGCGCGCCGGAGCACCGCCCAAAACCCACCACCAACACCACCACTCAACGGCCTTGTAGTTCAGGCCGTGAACCTAACAGCCGAGACCAATTCCTCTCTCGGCTACAATCGTTTGACCAAGAAGACAAATCAAACAGGCGCACCACTTATCCATCCAACACTCATCAACACATCGACGCACGGTAAACCGTGCTGGCACGCCCGCGCACAACCGCACCGCACCCAAAAGCAGGAAACCCCGTGTTAACGCACGTCCCCTCGTCCCCTCGACAACAAACGAATATGATGTGGTCCCATGTCTTCATCATGGGTCCGAGATTTTGTAATCTTTGTTATAAAACTAAAGAAATTGAAGAGAGAATTGAGACATAGAGAAAGCATTGAAATCTGATGTTTTCATTGAGTCATTTTCTATATATTACAAATGAGGAGGAAGCCTTATTTTGTAGGCAAAGGTTATTGCCTCTCGTGAATGTGTGTAATCATGTCTTCCACTTCCACAATACTTTCATCATTATATTCTTCATTTTTTCCAAATGTGTGGGCTCCACTCAAGATTTTACAACACTCCCCCATGGAGACCACTATGGAATATGCCTCGTTAAAAACATTGCCAGTAAAACCCAGTGGGACAAAAACTGGTCGAAAGGAAAAAGAGTACATAACCATTTGTAACATAAAATTCTGTGTATATTGACATGCATGCGACATTGCCTCGTTAAAATCTTACCAGGAAAAACCCAGTGGGATAAAAACCTGGACGAAGGAAAAAGAGTACAGTATGTGAAGGTCTTTATTGACAGCACGCTCCCCTTGACACTTGACAAAATATCTTTAAGCCATACTGCTGATCATCTTTCTGAATATCATGGTTGACACTGCTTTTGTGAGTCAATCTTGTAATATTGTTGGATACTCCCCCTAAAGAGTATCTCCCCCTGATATCTTCATGCCTATCTTTCCAGAGGAAAGATCTTTCGGATTGAGTGAATGATGTAGCCACCAACAATTCATGTAGTTGAGTAAGTAAATATATTTCCAGTGAACTATCTCTATGTAAATCATAGGAATTTCCAAAGTCCGCATATCTAACAAAACCTGGGCTACTTGTAAGTTCACTTGAAAAGAATATGTCCGTATATGGTGTTATGCGGAGATAGTATCACATATGCCTCACATCATCCGAAAGTGAGGGTGATGGAGCTGAGCTCTATCTGGAAAATACAATGTCCAGTCCAATATATTTCCGGAAAATCATTTAAGTGCCCAACGGATAATCCACATAAAATGTTTCAATACTTTCTTAGTATAAGCAAGAATCTCGTTGGCATAATGCTCGATCTTCAGGCCGAGACAAATGTTTCTTGAACTTTTCAGGAGTTTTAACCAAGTATTAACTCTTCAAGAGTTTTGATCAATTATCAACTCTTCGGGAGTTGTAATGTGTTGCAACCATATTATAATTAATGTACTCACTGAGGCAATTTATACATATTAGTATTGAGTACAGATTTTGTGGTTCAAGCACATGTCCTTCAGGGACTTACTTCATGCAATTTCAATCCTTCGGGGATTTTATTTAAGGGATTACAGTTCATGACACATTATATAGCTTTAAATCCAGCTATTAGTTCTGCTTGTACATCTTTAGGGAATCGCTTCTTGCGATATGCTCCGTGCATTTAATAACCCTTAAAGATAATATGTTGGTCTCCGTAAATGTGCAATAGGAAGGCACGATTGCGTCTGTAAATATGGAGAAACCCAACATTTCTTGTTTCTGCCAGAAACATTGTGTCATACAAAATGGGTATGTTACCTTTTATTCCGAACAACCAAGTATAACTTTCAGCATTAACATCTTTTTGGGGTTCGTACTATGGGTTTGTTCTTTTTACGTTCATTCTCATCTGTAATGGAATTTCCTCTTTCCATTTTGGCCAATGATATTGTCGACATTTAATAATAGAACGTGGTTCCAATCAACACAGCCCATTGATGATTTGAGTAGCTACTCCAAAACCAAAAGTTGTTATTCATCAATTCATGATCCCACCATTCTCATGTGCATGCGCATGCATCAATTATAAGCATTTCTTTGCTTTTGGGTACCCAAGCCACTTCAGGGGGCTTTTATTGTGTGAGAATGTGGATTATAACCTCCAATGGAGCGTTATTTTACAGTAGGGCGTGGATAATCTCCATTTAGGGAGTTGGAACATTTAGAACCCATATATCTGTCATGCTGCAGGCATGCCACAGATTAATACATACATGTGAATCAATTGTCCTTCTGGGACTTTAAATCATATAATTTGCTACGCATTAGGCGTGCACCGTATTAATATTGACATGTTAAATGATTGTCCTTCTGGGACTTCAATCCATATCATTTGCTACGCAACAGGCGTGCATCATATTGATCACTGCTATACCCATGTTCTGCCCTTATGGGACTTTAATCTGTGCAGTGTATTGTCAATGTATCCAACTTGCAATCTGTGAAATTTGCATTAATAATTCATGGATACATATTAGAATGATACAAGCCATTCTACTGGAATGGTCATAATACAAGTCGTTCTTCTGAGATGGTTCTTTGCATGGCGTTCTTCTAGAACGGTCTTGTCTCCCCTTTAGGTTACCTTTAAGGATGTAGTGCAAAATATCAAAATAAGAGTACAAGCATGAAATAACACAAGTATTTCTTACATCCTTAGGTGGGAGAAACTTTTCTCAAGTATCATTCAAGCTCGTATCGGCTCTGCAAATATAATATGACGCTTGATGATCTAGTTATATCCTGCAAGAGCAAAAATCACAATCCTTCTATCTCTGTCAAAAATATAACCCTCAGTGTTAGGATCACTACATGGATTCTTTCTTCGGATGTTCATTCTAAGGAAATAAAATCCCTTATGAACAAAGAGATATAAAAAGAAAGAAAAGATACAAAAATTGTGATATTGATTGCAAGGTAAGGTAAGCAATCAAAGAAGGAAGCTGGTGGGAGCAGACAACAAACTCTCATTTCTCCTAGCCTAGGAGAACTTCAGGAGATCAGAGCATATGGCCATCCTTACAGTTCCCTGATCTTGCAGAAACATAATCAGGGATAGTCTCACTTCCTGAATGGATGATCAGAGATAGTCTCGCTTCTCAAGCACATCGAGTGCTCACTGATAAGAAAAACAAGTGGATATTGCATCACTAGATATGGAGAAAGCTGGAGAAAACTGGATGTATTCTGCAAAGAAAATTTTGTTAGTAACATATTTATACACAAATAAGAGGAATAAGTAAGTCCGGTGAATTTCAAATTAACCACATAAATTTGCGAGGTTCTTAGCGTGCTTTTGAAAAAGTAGCTCCGTGAAATCCGCAAAGCAAGATTGGATTTGACGAAAATAATCCTGAAAACGCCGAAAGTGCCGACAGACATTAATGGAGGCCGCGTGAAGTTTTGGAACCTGGGAAAGAAAATGAGAATATGGGGATCCGGGGAAATATTGGGATCCTGGAAACGGTGCCACATTTCCGCCTATAGATATTGCCTGTGCAACATCTGATTGGAGTAACTGCGTTTCAACTCAACTCCTTTTCATTTTCTGAAAATTCAGCTTTTCTAAGACTTTCCCCAAAAACCTTCTTAAAATGGCTTCCTCTTCTTCTCGCCCAAAACATTTCGATTTAAATGTTGATCCCAAAACAACCTATGATGCCAAAGTCTGGCGGCCATCCTTTGTATCCCAAAACCGTCATCTCACGGTTAATGATTCTGTGATGATGAATGATTCGACTACTGTCACAGTAGCTAGGAATTTCCTTATTCCTATGGATGACATGTTGTTAACATGGAGGTCTGAAGAAGAGGCCATTGATGACTCACTGGCTTTTAGCATTCAGAGTGCTGCTTCTGTTTCTAACTTGGCTAGTCGTTTGTGTGTTAGAGCAAACGAGATTCAGGAGCTGAACACTGAAAATTCGTCTCTTCAGAGAAAACTTCATGAGTCTCAACAGGAGGTTGAGAAACTTAAAGAAGAGAATAATGCATTGTTGAAACTAGTGAGTTCATACTCCGCTGATACGCAGACAAGGCTTGACATGCTGTAGATTTCCAATGAAAAGATTCTGGAAGACTATGAGAGGCTCATGGCTAAGCTTAAGAGGCATCGTCCTCTTCCTGCAGAGGCTTCCAGAACATAATGGAATTTTATAGATTTTATAGAGCCTGCTCCTTTCTTGCAGGTGAAGAAAATCTATCTGTTGTATGCTCCTTTTCTGTTATAATAATTGGGCAAATTCTTAAACTTGCACCTGTGGTTTTTTACGTCTTTTCAAAATGACGGTTTGGAACCTTGTGCCTTATAGGTTCAAATAACCACAACAAATCTCTCAAGTTACATATTTCAATGCATGTGAGTCTGGAACTTTTGCCTCGGGCTAAAACACGACCTCAGAATTTATTTGCCCTTTTCAAATGGGCACGAAATATGAATTGAGTAAAAGCCATGATAATATTGCAATATAGTAGTGAAGAGCATTAACTACTATACACCCAAAACTTCAGGTTCAGAATCTCTCATATATTTGGATCCATGGGCTTCCGGCCCAAATCATATAAGATAACAAAATATGTGGAGAGCCTTAATTCATCCTTTGAGGTTTATCCTGATATTATCCATTTCACGGTGTATTCTTAATAACCGGAATTCACAAAATATATTTCTTTCTTGAGGTGTCGATTGTAACAGAATCGAACTTTATCAAATTATTTTCTTATGCCAAAGAGATATGTGGTGTTCCACATTTTGCAATAATACCTCAAGAGTTGTCCATTTAATTATTGGAACTTCAGGTTCTCAATATTGTCAGATTTTGAACTGCATGCCAAAATCACATATTCTCATGGTGTGGACATTTTTATAATTTCATGTACATATTTCGGAACTTTAGGTCCTTACATAATTGTCCATGTTTTGAGGAACTTTTGACATCTCATTTAATTGATCATCCATGAGTTTAAGGAACTACAAGTTCCCTTTTGTATATAGTGACAGTTTACCCAAAATGGTTAATATTAATGTATACGTCACTATTCATGTATACAGTACTATTCATCGAGTCATGAATTCGTGTCTTATTCAAGTGTACAGTACATTTGCCAATACAGTTACTATTTATGTGTATGGCACTATTAACCAATATGGTACAGTTACATTATCAAGGGACTCCAGGTCCTTATTTACAAGTCAAGGATCAATGATCTTCTAGTCCGATCTCTTGTTTACAAATATAGTACCGGAGAGACTGCAAGCTCTCATATCATTATCATCGTCCTGATGTAGTTGTATGATGAGGATCAAGGAACTTCTGGTCCTGATCTCTGTATGCTGGAAAAACTCATCATACTGCACAATTAATTCATAAAATAAATTGCTTGTAAATAAATTGCTGGTAAATAAATTGCTAGTATGGACGATAAACCCACACCATTCTTTAAATAAATGTAAATGTGTGGTAAAATAAATTCATAAATTAAATTGCCTCATGTATGGACGTTAATCCCGCACCATACTTTAAATAATAAAGTAAATGTGCGATAAAGTAAATGCGCTGGTATGGGCACTAATTCTGCTCCATAAAAAAATAAAGGCAGTTGTGTGGACGATAAACCCGCGCCACATTTTTAAATAAATATTGTTGTATGGGTAATAAACCTACACCATACAGTAAATAAATTGTACGGGTAATGAACCTACACCATACAGTAAATAAAGTAAATGTGGGGATAGAACCACCACTAAAAATATAGGAGGTGAAACCGTCCATAGAATTACTATATATATGGATAAAGTAAAGGCAATCATCGGTAGGTTCTTATCAACACCACAATTAAATAATAGGGGTTCTTAGATCTAAGTCCAAAACGATTAGCTGTCATTGGGTCTAGTCCTCGTGTTTTTGGTTTTAGATGTAGGTCCTTTAACATTTATTACTTTTTTGTTGTGTCGATTTTACCCTTTAAGGTAAATAAGGAAAACACATTGAAAATCTAAATTTAATGCATTATTTCCTTGAAATTGAATTCCAAATTTTGAATTTTGAATTTTTTTTCCTTTATAATATTCCTAATATATAGATAAAATACAATTTAATCAATAAAAAGTAAAGACTCACATATTATACCAATCGATCAAACAAACACCCACATTAAATTATGTACCTAACATACAGGTAAATAATGTTAATACATACAGGTATATATGTACCTACCTTACAGGTAAGTGTTTTTTCTTGAGTTTTCTTAAGCAGTTTTTTCTGGAGATTCATATTTATATACATACGTACATGTCTTCCATGTAATAGTTTTTTTTTTTTTTCCCAAAGAAATTTTGTATGGGTTTTTATCTCATTTGAGTTTAAAGATCCATACCAAGATATTATATGAGTTCAATTAGCTGGGCTAGAGGGTATAACTACCTAGATTAGAGGTAATTTATGGATTTAATTACCTAGACCAAAGGTAATTTATGGGTTTAATTACCTGCATACTGCATACGAGATGTATGCATAGGTACCTTACCTATTGTTAAGGTATGAAGTTTTTATGAACTCTTATTACAAATTTTGATGTCGGTATACCTTGGGAAAATTTCAGAATTCAATAAATAGATTTGCAATTAAATTCAAATCAAATATGATAATTAATATCCTACAAATCAATAACTTACCAGTTTTAGGAATTCATAATTTACCTTATTTATGTTTTAGGTGCATAACTGGAACAAAAAATAAAAAATACAAAAAAGTAAATATCAATAAATTGAAATAGGCATGTAATTTTATGTGGCACAAAAGTCAAAGGACTTGGATCAACAACAATTTCTGCGTGGATTGCACCCAAAATCTCTCTTTATAATTGGACTTTTGCCAAATTTTCTATAAATAATATAATATTATTATACCAATATGTTAGTGGAAAGCTAGATATATCACGTTGGCTTTTCTTCTTTCCACCTGCAATCTACACTAGCTTTGAATGTTAGTTAAGTATTAAATTGTGCAAATATTATAATAATATAATTAATGGAAGAGATAAAGTGAGAGGCAAAGAACTTATCCCCTTTTGGTGTTGTTTTTCTGATCAATTTTTTTTTTTTTTTTTCATATCGCAAGCAAAGTCCAAGTAAAGCCACCATGCATCTTCTTTTTCCCATCAGTACTTGTTGTCATCCATGAACTTGGCAGAGACCAAGGCGCTGGCAATTATGAAGCAAGAGGGGCTGCATCTATTGGGGGAATCGGCGCCGTGCTTGCTGATCGTGAGCTACAGAAGGACCAGGGGTTGAAGCCTCGAGGCTCGCTGCTCCAGGGGCCTCAGCCGGAGGCACAGGCGGGCTGTCCAAATCTGGAGTGGGAGCAGCTGCCGGAGACTTGTGCTTAGTGGGAGTTGCAGCTGATGGTGAAGTAGTGGGTGTTTGTTTCCTCAAATGGGTTGGCTTCAATTTTGGCTGGTTGAGTCTTTATGAAGCAGAGCAAGTTGGCGCATTTGCTCTGAAGCTGATGAAAAGGTTGAGGCTTTCTTGGTTAATTCAGTTTGAAATTTGAATTAATACAAGAAGAAGACGAAGTAGTAGTGGTAGTATGAGAAGCTTGAATTATGCTCAGGGCCCACTAGGAGATGGAGAAGAACTGAAGACCCATGAGAAGTTTTGTGAACCAAGTCTGGTTCTTGAATTTGTGAAGTGGGTTAGCAAAAGAAAATCCCACCAAGCCTCTGCTTGAGTTTTTGCAAGGTGGTCTGTTCTGGTGTTGATTAGAAGGACTCAGCTGGTAGTTGGGAGAAACTCGTGCTGATAACGTGTTATAAAACTAAAGAAATTGAAGAGAGAATTGAGATATAGAGAAAGCATAGAAATCTGATGTTTTCATTGAGTCATTTTCTATATATTACAAATGAGGAGGAAACCTAATTTTGTAGGCAAAGGTTATTGCCTCCCGTGAATGTGTGTAATCATCTTCCACTTCCACAATACTTTCATCATTATATTCTTCATTTTTTCCAAATGTGTAGGCTCCACTCAAGACTTTACAACAATCTTAACTATTTGATTCTTTATATGCTACTTAGTTTTGCAGTCTGTGTTTCAGTAGTGAATTTCAAAGTGCTTACTTCTAGATTTAATTTAAGTAGTGTATCCTTGATGAATGTGTTCTCTTAATCCTGATTTCCTCTCAACTGTTTCTATAATGTGTTTATATTCATTTAATATTATCCGCTTAACTTTATAAATGAATCTAAAGATTATCTCCTCCCAATAGATTCATGCCTCCCTTTTCTTTAGTTTATGATTCATGGTGATTGTTTAGTATTTTTGAGCTATTCCAAAAGAGGTAAAATCTTTATAAATTGTAAGAGCTTTCGGGCTCCATCATTAGTATATGGGATTGTTGTGTGCTACCCATTGGTAAATGATATATTAATGGGAAATATGATTTGGGCTTGTTATCATATAATAGGTGGACTCAATATCAATTACATGATGGGTTCTTATTATTAGGCTTGGATTATTCCTACTTGTGTTGGGATTAGATTTTTTCATGATGGGTGGGAAACCTAATTGACATAGTATATAAGTAAGGTCACACTCACTAGCAGTCACACGGTTTTATGCTATCTCCATTGTAGTCATACATACTGAATAGTGAGGAAGACTATATTTCTGCTTCAAACATACATTCAGATTGTCTACCACTTCACTTGTTAGAATCTTTGTTTATTTTTATGGATCTATGTTTATTGGGACTACATAAACTATCATAAAAGGATTTTACTATCCATGAGGATATTTGTTGCAAATGACTGAAGATGCAAGATGGATTGGAATTTTCGATTTCGATTTGAAAATTTCCGATTTTTGTGAGTTCAAATCAATTCCAACATCTGAAAGTTTCGAAATCTGAAAATTTTGAAGAAAAAAACGAAATTAGAATGTATCTCAAAAAATGAAATTAGAATGTATCTCAAGATTATGAAAACTTCCGAATTCTGAAATATATTGGGGTATGAAGCTTATATTACAAAAAATGACTAATTTTACGTTGGCTTAAAATTGACTAAATGACCAAATAGACATAGACGAGTAATTTCAAAAAGGATAACAACATATAATAGTTTTTTGACCTTTTTGTATGATTTTTCAATTTTGAGCCAATTAAATATTTTAAATAGTTGAACATGTTCAAAATTTTCAACTATTTTCCGAAATTTTCCACACAAAAAATCCGAAATATGTAACTTTCAAAAAATTTCGACAATTTCGAAAATTCCGTGTTTTCCTAATTAGAATGGATGTTGAAATTCTGAAATTTTTCGGATTGGAATTGGAATCCTTTGATTCCGATCCGATCTGTCTGAAAACTAACCCTAGATGACTCGCATGTTCTCATCATAATATTGTGATTGATAAGTTCTTAATGCATCTGTTTATTCATATGCAACAGCATAATGAACTTGTTAATTTATACTCTTCACAACATGCCACGTTCTCTTAGTTTTTGCAAGAATGCTTTTTACTAAAAGGAATTGTGGCACACATTTTGCCAAAGAATATTTGTTGAACATTTTGGCACATGTCAAGATTTCAAATGTGTTTACAAATTTGATGATTTTGTTTTCAACCACATGTTATGTTTTGGGTTTAATTTCTTCCATCCTTGCATTTCAGTCGACTTACACGCATTTAGAGGTTTTTAGCTATCGGTTTCTTCAAGCATCAAAATGCGTTATTCAAATCCTGGTACTGATCACTCTTACCAAATTTGCTATTCACATTTGGACAGGTTTCTCAAGTTGATTTCTTCATCATGGAACAAGTTAGACCATTTGAATGAACGAAGCAGTGATTGTCATTGAAAATCTAGTTGCAGATGGATAGCTCTAATTTGGGCACTGATTTCAATCTCACTTGTGGCTATATTCTCTTCTCTACAGACTTCGTTTTTCTTTCCCCTGTTGCTAAGAAATTCAGGTCGCTGCCAGAACAGATGCATACCTGTCTCCGATCGATTGAGTTTACATCCGTAAGAACTGGATTCGTCTCCAGAGGAGGAAGTGCTGCCCACCTACCTCTTCATCTCCAATGGATATAGAATGGGTTTTAACTCTCCTGAGGAGTTGGAAATTTGGATATCCCTTGAGCTCCAGTTTTTTTGGTGTTCCCTTTCGTGGTCTTACTGCTAGTTTAAGGCAGGAGGCGGCTCCAATATTTAGTCATGCATATGTAACGTAACAGTATAAAAAGGGTTCGGGCATCACCAAGTATTATAGCTTTTACCAACCCCCAACTTTTTATGCTCTAAAACACTACTACCGAAAGCCCTCTTTTTCCGGTCGAATTATGCAACGCATGGCTATCAGACGCAAGATATGTTACAATCAGCAAAGCAGTATATTTGCACGCATTTTCCACTTATGACATGCTGATGCAAAAGATATGCTCATGCCGAAAGATTTAGATATCAAGTCTACCATAACAATGTTGATAACCATCAAACAAAGTAAAACAGCCAACAAACACGAAAACTTGACCATTCAGATAAAAACACAATTCCTATTAAGTATCAGGCTTTCCACAACCTCCACCTACAAAACTCCAAAAATAAGTAAATGACTTCTTAATAGATGCGATATGGCTTCCCCATAGTAGTCTTCAGGTTCAAGCACTTGACCTGATAAAAAAAAATTTAAATATAATAAATTAGACGATGTTACTGCAAGATGTTCAAATAGTAAACAGCACACTACCGGCTTGATAACATTTTGAAAGAACTAGTTTAACAAAATGCAATACGAGAATTTCAAGCTTCGTAACAGAAACAAATATTCTTTTCACGAAAACTGTATTACTTACATTTTGCCAATTTTTCTTCAAAAGTGAAACAAGGAAGTTGACACTTAATTGCACATTTTGGAAGATCTGTTTCTCCTCCATGGAGGCATTCCCTACAGCAACTCCCATGCAAAGAACCTTCTTCAGTTGGAACTTAATGGTTGCTTTTGTCTCGGCAACCTTAGACTCAAGCGATTCTTGGTGAGTAACCAGGGTTGGAAATTTTCCTACATCGCATACAAGCATTAGTAAAACAAGAAAAGCAGATGCCACTACAGTTCACACACCGAAAGAAAACATCAGTACTCTAAAAGAAAATTCATTTGTACACTTTCATGAAAAACCCGATCACAAATTTTTTAACACCAAAACAAGAGACAAAAAGAAATCTGAAGGGCTCTAATTCAACAATCCATACAAAGCATAAATTAAAAGTAACAAAGCAAGCACCAATTATCCTAGACCCCTTCTGTAGACTGGATTAGATACACACCTGCCTTGTTGAGACCAGGACCCAAAAGACGGGGAATCTGCTTAATAACAGCTTCTGATGCCAAAAAGGCATGGTATTTCTTGGCCAGTTTCTTAACCAATTTCTTGTTCTTGTTTAGCTTCTTCAGCCCCTCAACATCCATATAATCCAACCCTATCTTTTCAGCCTGTAATTAAATCAATAAAGAAGAATTAAAGTTTGAAATTTTAATGGTGCAGGTGTACAAGAATTAAACTTTGAAAATTCTGGAAGAATTTGGAATAAAAACACAGAACAGTTCTATAAAGGCATTCCCTAAAATTTAATCTTCTTTGAATTCTTTACCGAGTGGAACAAACATTACCTCTTCAACATGCTGAGCATCTCCAAGCATGCAAACCTTCATCTTTGGACGAGGGATGTGCGGCAACCTAACAGAACCACTGAAACGTTTGTCTTTTTGGGGATCATAATTTTTCAGCCCAATCTGAAGTTCGATGGTCTCAGTGAACTTGCGGTTTTTTTCCTTGGACGCAGCCATGATGATGGAAATACCCTCTCTGAGAGTATCACTCTGAAGTTTACTGTGGAGACATAGAAAAAGTCAGAAATGATGAAATGGTAACACCCAATAACATCCATTTGGCATGTCATACATAAATGCATTAATTCTAATCAATAGACACTGTCATACACTAGATCAGTTATGGCTTTTGTATATAGTGATACTCAAATCAAAGTCAACGAGTTCTAACTACAGGAATGTACACCCACATAACCATAACTTTTCACTGAACAATCACTTAAAACACGTGAAATACATTTAAGATCTATGCATTGAATTGTATCTAGAAAACTCGAAAAAAGGAAAAAACACTGTAGCCTACAAACCCCGATCCACAGCCAAATTAAAACTATATGAAAACAACTAATCCTTGTCTAATTTAGACTCCAGAATAAAGTTTTCAATCAAACAATAAACTACACAGATTCCAGCAACTTTAGAACAACACTCCAAGTAGGTATAAACAATACAGGAAACAATTAATCTTCTCAACATTGGAGAAGCTAAATAAAAAATACACAATCTTTCAAAGAGCTATATGACACCAATCAATTAATTACAGCAAAAAAATCCCAATTATAATACAAAACTGTAAATAAACATACCTCATGGTTGAATCTTAAGCTGTCTGACCAAACAAAGAATCTGCAAATGAAGCCTCAATGATTAATTGAAGAATCCAAACAAACATAAATAATGAAAACACCAACACAAAAAAAAAAAAATTGAACCAAATCTAACAGAATAAAAAATTGCAAATTTTGTGCTTTTCTCGGGAAACAAACAGAGAATTAAAGATCTACGAATTCGACCGGAAGATCTAAATAAGAAAAACACTGAAGGCGAATTCAGAAATGAGATATGGCACAGAGGAAGAGCGAGAGAGAGACGAAATACCTGAGAGTAGAGGAAGCCCTCGTTAGGGGTTTCTGGCGGCTAAGGGAGCTTAATATAAGAAACAGAAGATTGTGAGGTGGTGACTGATAAACCCTAATGAAATGATTATCCACGTGTCTGATTTGTGGATGGATTGGGCCGGGTCAAAGTTTGCTCAACTTGGATCTTGGATTCCCGTGGAACCAATCTCGGCTCCTTCATTTGGGCTTAGATTTGATCTAAAAACTGTTTGTTGAGTTTGGACTGGATTTCATCTAAGAACTAATTTATAATTTTCACACGATTTTGGGAATCAACCTTTTCAATTATTTATTGACCAAAGAAAAAAAAAACTTTTTCAATTATTTGTACAATAAAAATGTTTATATACCAAGTCATAAAGAATCATTAAATTTAATTTTTTTGAAGTATATTTATGTTATGGGCAACTTTCAATTCAATTGGGCTTAGTCTTAACATATGGAGTTTCAATTTAATGCGTAACTCAGTCTCAACGGCATAAATCTCAATTCCATCAAAGCCTGTCTATTGAAGGCCAAATGGATCACCTATAATATTTTTTTTTGTAATAGGAGAAGAAAGATTGAAATTTGAGACCTCTTAAGAAAACAATTTTTGCGTTTCTTAGAAATAGACAACCACATTGCAACTTGTGTTATGATAACTTTGCATTAACAACAATAAATATGGAAAACGTTACTATTTGTTTAGTCTCAATAATATTGAAGTGTTGTTCGACTTATACAATCAAGTGTTCAATTCGAGAACACTATCATCCAGGCTACAAGTTAATTGCATCGATTTCTCGTTAGTTTTAATGCAAACCCTTTTCTTAGTCTAGTAAGTGTTAGGACTCAAGATCCCACATTGGAAAAATAGTATATCTTACAGTGATTTAAGAGCTCTCGAACACCGTTCCATTACAAGTCAATTTTTAGAGGCAAGTTCTACCTATAGGCTCTTAACAAAGAGTAGTCAATTTAACCTTTGCCATAATCTGCATCTTCATTTCTTTACTTTTCAAGCTAGAGAATTTAACTGACTTTTAAGTAGTGTGCAATTTTTTAAGGTTATCCTAGAGGCTTGTTTGCACATTATATATATATTCGTTCAAAATGAGGCATCATAGATTCATAGAACGTCTGTCTGCCTGTCTCTCTTCTTCTTGTTCAAATTACAAAAGTCTCTCTTGGCCACATTTTTGGATTAAAGTACTAGAAGCTTCACCTTATATATTGTTTTAATTAACGAAAATTATTATTAGCTCTCCAAAATAGTCATATCCCCCACTCATTTTTCCTTTAATTTTTTCATAGACATTGCATATAACCAAGTTCTAAAATATCGATGGTTTCGGAAATATCAGTGGTCCAAAAATATGGAAATTTTGATATAAATATCGGAAAACTATCGATATTGGTAAAAATTGAATAAAAACCACGGCAATTGTAAGAAAAACTTGAAATTTTTTATTGAAACTTTGGAGGATGTTTATTTAGTCAATTATCTATTAGTTTATCTCAAAAAAATTGGAAGGAAATGCTTTGCATGATGGGTTTAACTGATTTAAGTTCATTATATAGCAAGCTGACAAACACTTCAAGTGTATAAAATATGCAATAATTAATGAAAGAATATTAAACACGCCATAATAATTTTTTTATAATGATTTACTATAATTTTTTTTATACTTTATACATTGTATGGTAAGATACATGAGTGACTAATTAAGTACCACATAGAGTTCCTATGAGGTTCAAATTTTTTACTGTCTTCATCCTCTCTATGTGTAAAGTAAGTGTATTGTGAATAGTCATCAAATGATAAATCCCCAAAATAGTTTTGCATGACATGCCACCCATGTGGATCCGAGATTGGTTGACGCAGTGGCGGACCCACAGAGGCGCAAGGAGGTGCAGGTGCACCTCCTCTCGCCGGAAAATGCGTTGGAGATGCAGGAATTTGCCCCTTTGCTTGTGCCCACCAAGTGTTCGATGAAAAGCCTCAAAGAGGCTGTTTTGTTGCTGCTGTGTGAGACCCTGAATATTTACCTTAGATTGTTGAGCTCGATCTCACGATCACGTAGGAGAAAACGGTTCATTAATTGGACCTCCACAACCAAAGTTATAGATTTTAGAAGATTTTGAAAAAATTTCACTTAAGTTGCAGACACAACCAGTCGAAGAAGAAGATGACTCTTGTTTGTAGTTAGAATCCTGTGCTTCTCAACTTGCATTCCTTTTTAATGTGGTCCACTATCAGGGCGCCATGTGTCAAATTTTAATTAGACCAAATTTAGAAATTCATTAAAAATTCATATGTGCTCCAAAAAATTCACCGAAAAATACCCCAAACTCATAATCACATCTACTTTTATCTTGTGACCTCCAAATCACATGTACTTTGGGTTAGATTAATTGGTATTGATTTTGGTTAGATTAATGGATGATTTCATATGAATTTTGATAGACTAATTGTGTAATTCACATGCATTTTGTTCATATTTGATATTAATTTTGGTAAATAATTGTGTAACATGAATTTTGTGCATTTAATTTATATAAAAAATAGACTATAGTCGATTAGGCTTAGACGTAAAACTCTTATTTATTTTAATTATGAATAATATTAGTATTATTTAAATTGTAAGGTTATTTGGTTATTATTATTATTTTTTCTGATGTTTTAGCATTTTAAACATTGCCCCTTCCCTGAAAAATTCCTAGATCCGCCACTGGGTTGACGTAGTCCATATAGCGATATTTTCGATATTTATCGATATTATTGCGACATTTTGGCCAAATGTTGTTGAAGCGTGTGAGAAATCATCGACATCAATATTTTTCGATATTATTGATAATTATACAATATGTGTATATCTTCCAAAATATCCTAAACCCGAAAAAACGATAATATCCTCAATATTTTGTCGATATTATAGATATTTTAGACCTTGCATATAACCATATTAAGTGACAATATTACAACTCCCACGCTAATGTTAATTGTTAATTAACCCTTTGTTTTGAACTTAACTTAGAAATGTTAATTAATTTTCACACTCCTCACACCGATCTTAACTTTTTACACCCATTATGTTTAAATAAATTTAATTTCTTTTTGTATAGCTTATATTTTTTCTGTACTTTGATCAGAACTCCTTTAAACCCATTAGCAAAGATGATTCTCTATATAGATCCATGATTTCGTCGATATTATAAATATTTTAGACCTTGCATATAACTATGTTAAGTGACAATATTACAACTCCCACGCAAATGTTAATTGTTAATTAACCCTTTGTTTTGAACTCAACTTAGAAATGTTAATTAATTTTCACACTCCTCACACCGATCTTAACTCTTTACACCCAATATGTTTAAATAAATTTAATTTCTTTTTTTGTAGCTTATATTTTTTCTTTACTTCGATCTGAACTCTTTTACACCCATTAGCAAAGATGATTCTCTATATAGATCCATGATTACGTTGGAGGCTGAACCTAGAAAAAGAAAAACAATTTAAGATGTACATCATTTAAAATATTCAAGTATATAAAGGGAAGTTTATTCCAAGGAAGTTTAATTTGCGAACCAAACGAGCCCAAAATGGAAGATACGTAATCTCTTGATGAATCTAAGTTGCAGATGCAAACAAGAATTCACCTATAATATTTAGTTTCAAACAAGCTAGACTCACATGATAAGTAAGAAAGTATTTATTTTGAGTATTTCAATTTCCCCCAAAAAACAGGAGAGAGTATTTCTCTCTAATAACATCATATGTACATATAACACAGTACTATATATTCCAGAATTCCATGCATATCTTTGTTTTTCTTTATTCATACACATATGTCATAGCTACCTTGTACTGGGAAAGATATATATCATAGCTATAGACATTCCTTTTATTACACAAACTTAGAAATTAAAGAAAATGGTGATTCTGATTTACTGTCTAAATTATAAAATAAAATGCCCAAAAATTTTAAGTACTTTTTCAACACCTACTCTCTATTCTCAGCACTCCTTGAGAACCACTTGCTCGACGTCCCTCCATGGCAAGTGCTTCACGAGCTGAAGTGAGTCCTTTTGGAACCAACAGCGCATCAAACGGAGAATAATCGATCCAATCCTTGAGCAGCTCCTCCTGATCCCATGAATCGGGGATAGCCACACGGCCGGCCACCTCCTCTTGGTGCCTCTTCAGCCTCTCACGTCCCGACAAGTAGTGCACCTGATGATCACCACCATCACCATGAAATTCTACAGGCTGCTGCATGCTTTGAAATCCCACAAGATTGTTAGGGTCCTGGTGTTTGGTTCTTTTCCCGGAAAAAGCAGGAATCTGTTGGCTGCCCATGTTGATAATATTGTTGGGATTTTCTTCCAGAAATGAGAAATTGGTTCTCTTCATTTTGAGGCTAGAGCTGTTGAGGGGCTGTGTGGGTTTTTATGGAGGCTTGCTGGGGTTTGTGTTAGGGTGTGGGAAGAAAGGAAAACCAAAGAGAAAATGGGTGGGGGTTTACATTACACGTCATGAATATAGGGGTGTATGGCAAGTGAGTTATCTACGTCTCATGGTAGCTTTTGGGTTCATATTTGTGTGGTTTAGTTCTCATGAGAGAAAAGATTTGGAGTAGTATGCGTATTTTAGGGTTCGTGAGGTGGACATGTGTTGGGTGATGAAGTGTGTGATTTTTAAAGCAATTGGAGGTTTGTCCAGTGAGGTTGGTGGGTAAAATGGAAAGGGCATATATGAGGTGGAACCAGTGAGCATAAAGGAATTGATTTCTCATTAGGGCAAAGATGTGGACGTACTGAGAAATCAATTTCTCAATTCATATAATGTTAAACTTGGTTAGGTAAGTGAGTCTGCCCTTTCTTTATGTCCAAGTTCACACTCCTCTTTTCATAAATTAGATTAATACCGAGCAATTACTATCGCTTGGACTTAAAAACAAAAACGTAATTCCAGTAGAAATTAAACACATGCTCAGATGAATCAAATTGAAAATCATGTTAACCACTGAAAATTTTAGACCAAACTATGATTTTAGTTCTTATAATTAAGTAAGCGTAAATCAACATTGATACCTTTAATCTTTTTCTTTTTTTTTTTAGCATTAGTTAGGGAGGGGAGGAGGGGGAGTTTTTCCACACTAGATGCCAAGAACCCAGGACCTCCTGGGTGAGAGTTGAACTTGAGCACCAAACCAACTGCGCTACTAACCATCGACATTGATATGTTTAATTTTTAAGTTTGGTAATTTTATACATTTATTTATTAATTATTGTAATTTGAAGATGGTCATTTGATAATTTATTCAATCAATTTAAACATAAGAAGAAATAATGTTTGGCTCTTTGAAAGAAGAGGACCTCTTGAAAATGTGCGGTGGTCTGGTGTTAATTTACAAGTTTTTTATTATTATTATTTTTCATTGTTTAGACATGTGTTCATTTCCAATTGGCCACATCTTCATTTCACAAGAAGTTCTTTCTCTTCTTTGAGGAGAGAGAGGAGAGAAAGAGACGAGAGAGGGAGAAAAGAGATAGAGAGGACAGAGGGAGGACAGAGAGAGACGAGAGAAAGAGACGGGACAGGGAGTAGAGAGAGAAGAAAAAGGGTTGTCAAACATCAATTTTGTTGTAGCCTTTTTTAAGTTATTTTTTAGTTGGGCTTTTGAAAAATGGGCTTTACCATGCGCAAATTATGGACTTTGGACTCAAAAATTATTTTTAATTTTAAAAAATAAATTCAAATAGTATACCAAACGGCCCTTAGCTTTCTAGAGGGGCAAAACATTACCATGCGCAAATTATGGACTTTGGACTCAAAAATTATTTTTAATTTTAAAAAATAAATTCAAATAGTATACCAAACGGCCCTTAGCTTTCTAGAGGGGCAAAACACCTCGTACGTACCCCACATGTTCAATCATTGAACAAAAATTAAAAATCAAATTACAATATGACAAACAAAAGAATAAGTATATAATACAAATTGTTCTCCGAATTGGTGTTCTGATGTGTCTGTGGTCGACCATAAGAGGTCAGTTGAAACATTTTAGGCTACTGAGAACAAGGTGGTTACAATTGCTAATCTATCAAGTTCTTAAAAAAATAAAAATAAAATTGTTGATCTGATCCTGACACATTTGGTGGGTCGAACTATCTCAAATAAAATGAACAAGAGCTCTGACCATTATTTACAGTACGTTTGGATAAGGAAATTTCAAAGTACAAAGGACTTTATAAATTATGGAATTTAAAATGACGGAAATTAATGTTCTAGAATTTGTAAAGTTTTTTGTTTGGGTAACAGATTTAAAATACAAAATTTAACCTTTATTTTTAAAGTTATCCTTTTTAAAAACTCAATCTCACTTGGAAATTTAGAAAGACAACTTTTAGATATAATTTAAAGTTCGGATTTATGACCTTCAAATTCCATGTTTTTTCCCACGCAAAATTTCTAAATTTCTATGGTTTTTTATCCAAACACGGAAATTGGTTAATGTCAAATTAAAAATTCTGACTTTTGTCAAAATCCCAAGTTTATTTTCCTCATCTAAACGCATTGTTAGTGAACTTATAAATGTTGGGATTGAACATTTCAGCCCACGTTGCTGATGTAGAAACCGGCTTTTGATTGGCATTTTCTGGTGAAGACAATATTGAGCCATGATTTGTATTATTATCATAAATCCATCTTGATAGTTGCAAAGAACCAACAACTTGAGGAAGGGGAAGATATAGAGATAGAGAAGAATCTTCATTAACTCTGAATGCCAAACATGATATTTTCTTTTCCTTTTTTTTTTTATTTTTTTCCGGTTTTGCTAGAGCAATTAAGGCATGCGGCATAATCATTCAAAAACAACAGGACGCAAGCCAATTTGTCGGCATCTAAAAACTGCATTACAAACGAATACATTGAGAGCCACAGTTTTCAAATTCTATATCATGGTTTCGATTTCTTCAATCATGGATGTTACAAATCTAATTCACTACACATGCATTTCCTGTGCAAGAGTGAGGCAATGAGAAGCAGATTGGGCATTAAGGCCGGATTTGTTCATTCACTTTTAACAGCACCGTATATATGGCGAACAAATATCAAGGAAACACGGAAACTAATGGCACCAAGCATCAAGAAGAACGCATAACAAATGCAAGCATTATAGCCAATAAAGAAGGATAGCTGCATGAAACCCGTCATGTTTGATCTGGCATAGAAGTAAATGCTATAGGCAAACATAAAAATAGCCGTTGAACCCCCAGACAACACTGACCTGCATCAGACACACAAAAGACATGATAAACATTGCGCATTTGTGCAAATACCATCTCCAACTTAAAGAAAGTAGAAAAAAGCCGGTTTATAAATCAGCAACGTCTACAGGAAATGCCAATCAAAAAAGAAAAGAAAACGAAAGAGCTTGACTCAGAGCATCTACAAATTGATTATTAAGCTAGCAAATCCTTGTAGTTGTTAAGGATTCAAGATCACCATGAACATGGCAGCCAAATAATAGAAAGTAAAGCACATTCGAAATAAAAAAGCTTAGATACATGCAACTCTACACAACAACAGTATTAGATTCGTCAGTGTGAGTGCATGCTGAAGAGAACATACCTCCACCACCATTCATGGTCTTCAACAGAAAGCTGAATGTATGTCAAACCGACAGTCAAGATTGAAGTCATTATGATGAGGATGATGAATGTAAGAAACAAAATTCCGGGCAGAGTGTAAATTTTATAGCCCCACATGCTTGCATACAGGTGGTGTAACTGAAGGGCAATTGCACTAAACGGCAATAGACCACCAATAAACATTTGACAATGTGTTCTCCTGTACCAAGCTAATCGTTGGATCTCTCTTGGAAATTGCTTTGTAGCACAAGGTGCTTGAAATTCAGACCTTAAACAATATCCAATCACCCCACCCAAGGCAAGCAATGGGATGGCAAGAAATGCATATATAAGAAGAATTGCTAGGAGGGTGCCAAAAGGTATTGCAGCTGTTGCCCCATAAGATATAGCAACTGTATTAAGGATAGACGATATCACGAACAATGGGCCCAGGTAGAGAATCGCTGTTAGAAGAACACTCCTCTCCTGGATATTAACATCGTTTATGACAAAAATAAGGATAAGAAGTTAAAGGATATAGTGACCAATGACCATGGAACGATATGATAAAGAACTTTACTATAAAAAAAACAAAACAAAAAATTACCCATCCAATCACAGAAAATTGAGTGTGGAAAGCAGCAGCAGTGTACCCAGCGACAATCGAGGTAAGAGTACATATAAAGACAAGAGAAGTGAACAGAGCTCCACGATTGTAGGGATAGAGGACTCCAAAAAATGCCAGAAAAAATAAGATGCAGACCCTGACAAGAAAATAAATAACAAAAAGAATCAAACGTTGACACGTATAGTCCATACATTATAAAATATTACTGAATCACTCATACAGTTCATACATTATCAATTATTACTGAATCACAACATTTGAGTGCAGAATTCCATAGCTATATTTATATATGAACCTATGCATAAAACAACACATGGAAGAAATGCCACATTAAATTGTTCAACAAGGCATTTCAACACCTACATTGAGGCCCCACTATAGGTGTCCCATCATGGTAAAAAGAAAAAGGAAAAAAGAAAAAAAAATATCTATGATCATGCTACCTTCAGAATATAAATCCATGAAAGAAGAAGAGGATTAATTGAAGAACAATAAAGTAACTTACATGATGAGAAGTTGGGTACCCACGCCCAAGACAGCACAAAACAGGGGCATGTTGGATGGATATCTGAAAACATCACCGTGAATGTATTTCCAACCAACCTCCTTGTCTTCTTCTTCATCATTAGAGCACCTACAACAAATACGCATAACATTAGGCTGACCATTCCAATACATCATGTAGTTGAAAAAGGTTACAGATAATGTGTTACTTTCTCAGGTCATTCTTGAGGCGTCGCATTATTAGCAAGGTAAGCAATCCCATCAAAAGCACAATGATGACAATGGAGTTAATAAATGAGAACCAATGAATTTTCAGGTGGACTGGCAGTAATGAGGCCTTTGAGTATCTGTCCATCCTGTTCTGGAACTGAGTAGATGTTGCATTCCAGTTAACTGAATAAGTGAACTCAACGTCAATATCAACATCTTCTGTAATATCAACAACATGATTTGGATCACTAAAAGCACGTATTTCTATTATTTGGTTCCCATTGTAAAGAACATCAAACAGCACATGTTTGAATAGATAATACTTAGTCCCCTTGTCACTAATAGTCCAACTCTCATCTTCAACTTTCCCAATGAACCCCCACACTGGAAGATCATCATAATACATCTGGAAGTAAAAATCATTAACAATAGCATCCCTAAATTTTGCAACTTCAGCAACTTTAAGCTTTTTCTGGCACAACCTCTCCCCATTTTTGTCCTGCCTGAAATTCAACTGATATAAGGTGTTGGCCAAACGATCACCGTTCAAAACTTCCCCAATGGATTCTTTCTTTTGGATTACTGGATCTGCAAGCCATGATGATCAGCAATCACTTAGTCTTAGTAAGTTATCAAAAATAGCAATGCAACTCAGTTTCTGGACAAAACAAAACTTGAGAAACAACAAGATTTGAGTATTTGATGTTTAACTTTTTTCCCAACATTTTTTATGTTATACAAAGGGAATACAAGCCAACTGGTGTTATTGAACTATGGAAAACTAATTATTTTGAACTAGCATCTTATGTATTTGCAGAAAACCTAAGAATAACTACTATCCTTGATATCAGGTTACATTACTTCTTCAATAGTTCCACTAAGCATTGCACCATAAAATTGTCACTCCAACCCTAAAGGCTAACCTGGGCAGCAGAATGGCAAATCATAATATTGATAGGTCTCACTGCAAGAGAATAAAAAGGAGAAACAATATTAAATGTGGAAAAAAAAAAGGCAGAAAGTGAAATGATTATCTTCCAGATTATTCATCTTTAATTCCTAGCATGCAATGTGCCCACTATTATCAAGATCTGAAACCATACGTACATAATCACGGGGTCATGATCACAAACTTTTAAAATATATATATTTATAATTTAAAAAAATTAAAAAAGACGAAAATTTTACTTGCGAAAAAACAATAAATTTGCATAGAAAGTGGAAAAGATGGTCACTACAAAGACTAGGACCAAAGCAAAACCTCAAATAAGATTATTTGCAATTGAAGCTCCTGAATCAATTTAAAAGCACTCTTCTTGAAATTTTATTCAAAAGGTTAATCTCTAAACCTTGCAAATCGATAAGGAAACAGGCATAAGAAGTGAGAATTCAAACACGGATCATAGAACTACTAATTTCATCAAATATTCACAAACAATTCATATACTACAAAATTTATCTCCTGCCTTTCCTAAACCTCATTGTAGTTCTACTTACTGCTACCCCTCCTTCTGTGGCTCTTATTTTAATACTGTCAATCAAACCCCATTCCAAAGTTATCAAATTCCACAATTATGCCTCAGTCTTTAAAAAACCACACAGAACCATCAAATTCTAAGTGACCCATAAACAGTTTGCTGAAAATAATATCAGAAACGGTATAAAAAAGAAAGTCTTTAGGCACCCTTCCAAATGGGTATGCCATCCTCATTTTCATTGTTTCTGAAAATTAGGAAATATATTAATATAGAGTTTCTGGAAAACCATACCAAGCAGGACCTAAAAGGAGCTATCGTTTTCCTCTCACAAAAGTTACAGACAAGCAACACATAAACAAACTGCAATTTAGTTGGCAGTGAGGAGGATGTACCTGGGGTTGTTCAAGGGGCCAACTTTGTTGACGAACAAGGGAACATGATCTCCTACATTGTAGCTGCGATCGCTCGCTGAAGCTGTTGCTGAAGGAGCTGAGAATGTAAGGATCGTCAAGAGCACTAGCGGGAGACTCATTTGAAGGGCTTCGTTACCCATTTGACAAGAAATAACTATAAGCAGCAGAAGCAGCTTCGGATTCAGAAAGACTGCGTGGAAAGGGGGCTGTGGAGGGTTTAGTCAAAGGGGGCTCACCAATTTTTTATAACAAATATAACACTGTAATATTGACATTAATCGCTAAGAAAGTAGACAACCCAAATATTAACCTTTTGAAATTTCATTTAATTGCACTTGACATAAATTACTGAGATTTCATTAATAAAAACAAATCACCATTTTCAGTATTTTTTTTTAAAAAAAGGATGATTAACCTGAAGTCTGCATGAGAAAGAAGGATTAGAAAAGAAAAAGAAATAAATCAAAAATAAAAAAGTAAAAGGATTAGAAATGGACTTGGTCTTCCACGGAGATGATGGCAAGAGAGATTGTATTTCTGAATATTATTGATTGACGCCAGGGAAACAAGCCGTGCATAAGTGCAGGAGAGATTGGGGTTAGGGTTGAGGAGATAATAGAAAATTGGGTTTTGGAGGGAGGGTGAGTGAGTGAGTTTTGGGGATACTGGTTCTCTTTTTTCTTATTTTTTTTAAATTTGGTTCAAAAAGGTGTCGTTTTTTCCAGACATTTTTAAACGAAAAATTACAAGAAGCTGCGCAGCTTCTCTTTCTCCTCAGGCCTTTCATCGAGCAGATGGTGGGCATTGTAACCATGGATGAAAACATGAAGGAATAATAGAAAATGTACGGCGTTCGCACAATAATAATATTCTGATGTAGAAGAATTTCTGTGTGTGTATATATATATATATATTGAGAGATTCTTCAATAAGTATTTTATGTTGAGAATTGATTACGTACGTCTAATATTGGGTGTTGGATTGCATTCATTGAATGTGTTGGTAGTCTCTTAGATATAATTCAACAGCCAAAATTACAAGTATGCAACCAATTCTTAACTTAAATACTTATCGGAGAATCTCCTATATTTCATCTCAACCAATTAGATACATGAATAATGCTACTCTTACCACATTTGTATACCACTTTCTCATGTCATCTTAGGCCCTGTTTGGTGGGCTGGACTGGACTGGATGAGACTTTTTCAATTAAAATGGACATAGGTCCAATCTGTTGTTTGGTGGGCTTAATTGCATCACACACTGACTTGGACTTACATTTTTGTTTAGGATATGAATCCAGCATAAGCTGGATATCAAAACCTAAGGTGAGACACGGGTTTGGAAGCCGTCTCTTCGCGTCTTCTCCTCTTATCTTTCTCTTTTCTTCTTTTACTCTCTCTCTCTCTCTCTCTCTCTCTCTCTCTCTCCTATCATCAGCCCAATCTCGCTCATCTCTCTGTTCTACCGTCTTTGACCCTTCTCTAGAGTCATGGCTTCCAATGGTAAGTTCTCTCATGCGGCCGTTCGTTACTTCGAGACCAACTCGACGATGTCGTCGCTCAGAGATCCAAACTGTTAAAGCGAGGTCTCCTGCGACTTAAAACCTAACCAGTCCAAGCCAGCTCACCAAACGGGGCCTTATGTGACAACTAAAGTGGACAGCCACATCAATTAAAATTATTTAACTTTTTTTTTCTTTTATAACTTATTCCAGTTTTTGTTTTTCTAATTTTCTAATTAAATTATGCTTCATTGACTTAATTGATGTGGCATATGATATAGACATGCCACATCATGTAGTATAGAAATGTAGGATCAGCATGCTCCGGTGCTCGGATGAGGTGAAGATCTTCATGAAACTTGTTCCAATGGATGTTAACTACAACATATCCAAATTTGAGCTCAATTGGACAAGTATAGCTCCTCCAACCGATCCTACATGTTACAACAGCTCTGGAAATTTGTCTTGGGCCAGTTTTACCTCCATAATGTTATGTTGATTCTTCTTGTTACCATACCATTTGATAACAAGAAATTACTTTGATTGAGTGTAATTTCTGAGACAAAGAGCATCTTTGTGAAGACAAAAACTCATCATGGCAAGGAGACAAGGAAGAAACAAAGTCAAAAGTACCATGATGAAAGGAGGAGAGAGATGAGAGCATAGAGAAGGCATCTTCCTTTAGGCAATTGACTTGAGCAAATTGTAAGAAAGAGGAACGGATCATTCATTCAGAATTTTGCAGAGATTTTGAGAGCTAGAGAGAGCTAGAAGGAGGAGAGCAAGGAGCAACCAAGGAGGGGGGAGAATGGCATAACAATTGGAGAGAACCTTGGGGAGCCTTGAGGCAAGGATCCAAGGGGTTGAAGATGCAATTCTCTTTCCCCTCTTTGTTCTTAGTTTCTTTCATTTTATTTATTTCTTGTAATTTCTTAGTTTCAATGTAACTTCATATTTTTCTAGGGCTTAGGTTGAAGCCCTAAACATGAATACTCTATTGTTTTGATGCTTGAGTGTATGAATTTCTAGATATTGTTGATGAATTCCATTTCACTTTTATAATCTATCCTTTATGTATGTTTTTCTTTGATTGATCACCTTTGAAAGCATGCTTCTTGAGGTTGTTGGGATTGTGTGAATTCTTCATATTTTCCTAAGTAACAAATGGATGAAGTAAGAACCATCCATGTGAATTGGTTTCTTGAATGCCTAATGTAAACACCATGCTATTAGGATTCTTGTGATGTTCATATTCTCTTTGAACTTAATGGGTTTTCCTTGTAATTGAATCGAAGTACTAAGCACACCTAGGTTCGGTTATGGGGAGGGCACGAGTATTGTAGCACTAACCCTGCACTCTACTTATTTTAGAGAGAATCATGCATCTTGAGCCACTAAACCCGGTCTTGACTGCGAACATCTTCATCAACACGTTTAGAGTTCATCACTTGAGTATTCACGAACTTGAGTAGGATTGTTTAGGGTGGATTCCGAAACCCTAGTGTTTGTTACTTTGTACTTTCATGCTTTGATAACTCATCTCTGCCATTCTCATTTAAATTTAAAGTTCATTTACTTTCATGCATTAGAAATAGGTCACTCAAATCAACACAAACCCCTCTCCCCCTCCCCCCAAATGTGTGTGTGTGTGTTTGAAACATTGTGTGTCTTCTTCACTGAATTTTGTTTGTTTCCGTAATTGTTTTTCACTTTTGGTCCGCGCTGCGTTCTTTGTTTTTCTGTGCTGAATCCAACCATATAAAGAACATGAAATTTCGACAAATGGTTGGAAAGTTATAGGCCAAACACTGAACAAAGGTCAAAGCTGAAAAACAGAGAAACGAATCTGTCCAAATGGTGATAAAAGAGTGATATAAAGAGTTGTTTGTGTTTTTCTTTGGTTTCTTGTTTTGTTTATTTTCTTTTACCTTTCTTTACTCATTTTTAGTTTCCAATTTGTATTGTGCTTGTGTGGTGTGTTAAATAAGTGCTCTTTACGTACTTAAATTAGAACTTGTAAGAAGCCGATAGTTCTTCGTGGAATCGACCCCGTACTTACATAATCTATACCTCAATAGATTCGTGCACTTGCGGGTATTTTTATAATTGGTTGTTGTTTACCCGTTTTGATTTGTTTCCGGTAATAATAGGATAAAGTTCCCCATTAATTCAAAGACCATTGTTTGGTCAATAAATTAACTTTCTTTATGTGTTGAGCGTGCCACTGTTAGCAACTTTTTCAATTCTAACAGACTCGAGAATAAAAATAACTTGCGCCCCAAGCTATTGACTTTGAACAAACGATTGTGAATTTGGGTGAGGAATATCTCCCAAGTAAGTTCTTTTCTATGCCTTAGACTGTAAGGACTTTATAATTTTCCTCAATATAAAACCGGTAGTTCTGGCCAGAATAACTAATAACAGACTGAACTAATTCCAGGCAGAACTCCCCTTTTCAAGACTCAAAAAGGGAAAACTGACTATACAAAGACAAAAAGAGGGCTGTACTTCCATTTCTGGCTGGGTAGTTGCCTCTGTTCTGGACTGGACTGGATGTTAAACAACTTCAAGTGCTGGACTCCGGCTGCAAATCGATACCAAAGCTTGATTTTGGTAGAGCTTTAATTCATTTCAAACCCTGGTAGGCTTTTGGATGGGCAGAACTGGGACTTCTCCAGTCTGAAAGGGACAGAAGTGGCTGGACTTGAGCTGGATGCGTACTGTGGTACCTGTGCTGCTTAGTCAGGGCTCTCCATAAATTTGTTGAGTTTTTCGTTTTGAGAAAACTCAAATTCTGCTTGTCTTGGCTTTTGCTGAACCAAATTTGTAACGAGAGAAATCTCGTTATTGTTGACTTGTGAACTGAGATTCAAATCCGAAACAGTATTCTAACTGTCTTTGTTGGGAGAAAAAAAAAAGATGATTCTGCAAGCTTGTTGAGAAGCTTTGGAATTGAAGTGCTTCAGACTCTAAGTCTGCTGGACTTAGTTTGAAGTTTTTGTGATTAAGTGATCATTTGAATGTTTGTCCTTTGACTGAGTTTTTTGGTTGTGTTGATTGATTGTCATCTGTCTCTGTTCACCCTCTCTTGTATATATAAGAAATGTTCTTTGAGAGTGGGCGGCAAGTAAAAAAATCTTTTTTTTAATTTTTAATTGAAATAAACAGGGGTTCCATCCATTTTCTGGCAAGTAAACACTCAACGATCAGTTCCTGAAATGACTACTTCTCTGTTTTCTTTTGATGGGGTGCCATGCCCCTCTTTCATTTCAACTGCTTTCTGAGAGTCTAAGAGTCTTTTGAGATAGTAAGTTCTCAGTTTTTTGATCCCTGTTTCCCGCTTATCCACTTTTTACAGAGGCAGAGTCTGCTTATTCCTTGAAAATGGTGTTTTCTCCGGAACAGGAAATATCTTTTGAATAATTAAAACGGGATTTGATCTCCAGGCAACTGAGTTTTTTCAGAGACGTTCTTCTTTTACACCTGCCCCTGTTCAATCTTTTATTTCAGCCGATTTTGTTGACTTCTCTAAGTCAGGGATCACGTGGGACTGTTTTTGAAAGACCAGTTGGGTTTAGTTTGCTCTGAGCCCAATTCTAGTTCTTCCGAGGCCCAAGTCTCTTTTCTGATTTCCACTGTTTCTGGGCCTTCAACGTTTTGGGCCGAGTTCTTTGTTTTGGCCTGTTTATTCGTTTAACGGGCTGGGCGCTTTTGATGGATTGAGGGTGCCAATTTTTGGGCCAAAATAGGCGACTTTAGAAGAAATGATGTGGGCCTTTGCTTTTGAACTGGGCGTGCCAAATTTAAGCCCAAACAGTTGTTTGCACATTAATTTGTGTCAGTTATTAATACAACACATTACTCTAGATACATATACAAGACCTAAAAATGAGAACTTGTGAACACCAAATTCATCTAAATCATATGCTTATCTATATATATAAAGCAAAAGGTAGAGAATGGTGAAACATTCAAAATACCAGAAAATGTCCTTGGTTAATGCAAACATTAAAAATTGAAATTATTAATTAAATGAGGATAATATGGTAAATTCACACTTTTTCATATTAACAAAATTTAAAATTTAAAGAAAAATAAGATAATGGATCCTCTTTTTATGGAACACAACTACCCATTATCTATTTTAATTCTAAAATATTTTTTTTTTATATAAAAAAGCCTCTCGCAGGCGCGGAAGCGCGTGCGGAGAGGCTAGTATTATATTAAATTAGATCTAATGCTTTAAAACCTCCCACAACTTAAAGATTTAGGGACATATTCAAGAACAGGAACATATTCAAGATTTAGGGATGATGATAAGTCTTTATGTATGCAATCTCATTACATAGCTCTCTTATCCACTTGTGTATTCCTTGGACTATGGTTATTCTACATATTGAAAAATAATATAGGATGATTTAATGTATAAAACAACATTTATTGCTCATTGATAACATAATGTCTTTTATTAAAGATGTCCTTAACTCTAACTATTACATAATTAGTTAGCTTTAAGGGCATATTTCTAACAGCAAAAGCATGACTTAGATACATATTTACTAAATCCATGCATATTTCTTAATTTGAACAAAATCCCTTTGGAAAAAAAAAACCAATCATTGATATATATTGTAAAGGAATAATTGATAGAAGGCATATTACCTATAAAGGTATGTACATATCAATCTCTTAATTAAAAAGGATGTGGGTCCATTACACACAATCTCTATTTCTCAATAATGTTGGTATAGCCTTAAATTAGTGTGAATATAATTCTAAATAACCTCTTTTCTTTTATTCTTTTATTTATATAAATAAACACGATAGATTGCATTGAAGACGACTAGTCATACACATACAAGACGACTAGTCATACACATACAAGACGACTAGTCATAACCTAATGCATTCTACAATTAGAGACTAATAACTTTAGTCATGGACTCACATAACTCACAAGCTTACCCGTAAGGGTTTTTTTATATAAAATTTTTAGCTTCTTTGACAACTTTTTCTTTTAATATTTATTTTCCAAACATCCTTCTTGATTGTTGTATGATTTCTACGCTTGTTGTTCTGCGATTTCCCAATTGCGGGGTTTTTATGAAATAGTTTCTTTTGACAAAAGTCAAACAATCTTTTTTTCCCAAACACAACTAATTTATTTTTCCTGTTACGAGTCTAAATACAATGACATCGACGTTGCTTAACATCGACATCCAAGTCATTGTTCTTTAGTGACATCTTAAGAACAACATAAAAAAGGTACTTACACAAGAATCTTTTCTCTTTTTATTAAACACTAGCTTCTTCGCACGCACTTCCATGCCCGCGAGAGGTTTTTTTAATATTTTAAATGTTTAAATTTACCTAAAAAAGATAATGGGTAGTTGTGTTCCATAAAAATAGGATCCATTATTTGATTTTTCTTTTATTTTTATTTTTTTAAATATGAAAAAGTGTGTATTTACCATATTATCCTCATTTAATTAATAATTTCAATTCTTAATGTTTGTATTAACTAAGGGATTTTCTGGTATTTTGAATGTTTTACCATTCTGTGCCTTTTGCATTGTATATACTAGCCTCTCTGCATGTGCTTCCTCGCCTGCGAGAGACTTTTTATTTATTTTATTTTTAAATTTATTTTATTTTAAAATTAAAAAAGATAATGGGTAGTTGTGTTCCATAAAAATAGGATCCATTATCATATTTTTCTTAAATTTTTTTTTTTTAAATATGAAAAAGTGTGAATTTACCATATTATCCTCATTTAATTAATAATTTCAATTCTTAATGTTTGCATTAACTAAGGGCATTTTTTGGTATTTTGAATGTTTTACCATTTTCTGCCTTTTGCTTTATATAGATTTAATTAATAATTTCAATTCTTAATGTTTGCATTAACTAAGGGCATTTTTTGGTATTTTGAATGTTTTACCATTTTCTGCCTTTTGCTTTATATAGATAAGATATAGATTAATATAAATGTACAATAATTTCAAATAAAAAATTAATGTTTTATTTTTGGTCCAAAAATAAATAAATAAATAAATGTTGAGTATTTTAATTTGTTTACGTAAAATCCGGATATTTATTAATGTTTTCAAGTTACTATAGTGGTGTGTGTCTGACATGGCGATACCCTGTCAAATGTTCCAGCAAATGAGCCAACTCCGATGATCAACGACCAAAGAAAAGACCTTTTTGGATGACAAATTATGTAAGTAGGGATGAATTATCTGATGATGATACTATTTCTCACCTTGATTTAATTGATTATTGATTCTTCCTCTCTCTCGATATCAGAAGTAGCGGATCTCAAGCCTATGCTCGAGGCTTTTCTTCTTGATCCACTCTTCATCTTCATCAAGTTTCCATTTCATTACTATTTGTTCAATCATTCTTCAATCTGCAAATGCAGTCCATTTCCAATTGTTCTTCTGGTTACTAACAGCATCTTTCACCACCACCCTTTTGATCTCCAGGTAATCAATTTTTTTTATTTTTCGTTTCTGCAATTGGGTATGGTTAAATTCGTTCTAATGCTTTTTTTCTTTCGATGTTGTATTTATTTCCCACTATAATGTATACTATCAGAACTGAGTCGTTTTATTTGCTAGGAGTTTCTTCAATTCAGATTGATACCCTGATATTGGTTTTGTATGTATGGTTTTGATTTTTAGTTGGTTACAATTTTGCTTCTGTTGAGCATTTTAATTTCTTTAAGCAAAATCCGGATATTTATTAATGTTTTCAAGTTACTGTTGTGTGTTTGATTTTGGTTTAAGGATTCCATAAACTGTGGTGGACCAATTATTTTCTTTCTTTGTTGGCCAGTACTTCATTTTGTTGATTCCACCAGCCTTCTGCTATTAGAGAAGTACAGTCAGCGGGAACATCTATTGAATGGTTTTACAAGTTCCCCTTGATCTTTGAAGAGTATGACAATTTGCTTCTTGGGAGATTAAGGTATTTCGATAATGAGTTGATACTTTGAGGATTATGGAGCACCTGCCTGTTGAGGTCATTGGTAACATACTGTCCCGGCTCAGTGCTGCACGAGATGTGGTGGTAGCCTCCACAACATGTCAGAAATGGCGAGAAGCTTGCTGCAAACACCTTCACACGCTTTCATTCAATTCCAATGATTGGCCTGTGTATCGGGATTTAACAACTAGTCAATTGGAAATCTTAATAACGCAAACAATTTTTCAAACTACTGGATTACAAGGTCTATCAATCTTAATGGATGATGTTGAAGAATTCTTGGGTTCCACTGTTATTGCATGGCTCATGTACACCAGAGAAACGCTTCAGCAATTGTTTTATAATGTTCAGACTGCTCCAAATGTGAACATTCTAGAAATTTGTGGGAGGCAAAAGTTGGAAATGTTGGTCTTGGGCCATAATTCTATCACAGGAGTTGAACCCAAATTTCAGAGATTTCCTTGTTTGAAATCTCTTTCTTTGAGTTACGTTAGTATTTCAGCATTGGATCTGAGCCTTTTGCTAAGTGCATGCCCAAAGATTGAAACCTTAGAACTTGTCAGCCCAGAGATAGCAATGTCAGATGCACAAGTGACTTTTGAGCTGAGCAGTCCAACATTAAAGAGCATTTATGCAGAAAGAATCAGTTTGGAAAAGTTTATATTGGAGGCTGATAGCATTCAGCGTTTGCACATGAAAGCTTGTGCTGTTGAGGTCTTTGAACTCATTGGAAAGGGGACCTTGAAGCATTTCAAGATTGATGATGTTAGTGTCTTTCATCTTGATATCGGTGATACTGTTGAAAACCTTGAGATTGTAGATATTAGCAATTTTACAATTATATGGCCAAAATTTTACCAGATGATCTCGAGATCATCAAAATTGAGGAGGCTTCGGCTATGGGATGTGATTTTTTATGATGAGGATGAGATTGTGGATTTAGAAACGATTGCTGTCTGTTTCCCACAGCTGAGTCATTTGTCATTGAGTTATGATTTAAGAGATGGAGTGCTTCACTATGGTTTGCAAGGATCTTCTCATCTGGAGAATGTTACTTTCTTGGAGCTTGGGTGGACTCTAATCAATGATCTCTTCATACATTGGGTTGAAGGGCTGTTGAAACGATGCCCAAGTCTTAAGAAATTGGTTATTCATGGGGTTGTTTCAGAAGCCAAAACCCATGAAGAATGCCAAACATTAGCAAATTTCACCTCATCCATCGTCCAGTTCATGAGACAATACATGTATGTAGAGGTGCAGTTTGAGTATGAGTAGAAACATTGCAACAAATATGTGAAATTCCAGTTTTGTTCAATTGTAAATTGTGTATGCGCATATGCAGGTAAATTTTACAGCTTGTTGAGCATAAGCAGCTTTTTGCATTCTATATGATAGTTGATCTCTCTTCCCCTGATTGATTTAGTAGTTTCTTAAACAAAAAATGGCTCAAGATCTCTCTCTCTCTCTCTCTCACACACACACACACAGAGTTACATGCTCATGTGCAAATATAGGCGTGCACACACATCCACACATGCTAGTGCACACTGTTTTCTGTTGTTTTGCCTTGCTGATTTGCCTCCTTTTTCTTATGTCGCTTTTGTAATCTTTCTTTTTCTTATGTCGCTTTTGTAATCTTTCTTCAAGTGCCTTCGAGTGCCATTGATCAGAGTTACACAGTTTACCCCTGTTATTTGTCTCGATTGTCTTTTTTCCTTATTTTGTTGTAACTTATAGTTGTGGTAGCAATGCAGTTACAAATTTATTGTGATATTGCTGTTACTTCTCCCAAATTTGAATGTTATTACGCTTCCACTTCAAAAGGCATCTGTCTTTTATATGGTTGAGACTGTAGGTTTGAATACAGTTATTCACTGGAGCTACTCTGATACAGAAAGCTCTTATTGCTCTTTTAAATCTATTTTAAAATGACTGATTTTAGGAGAAGAAAGACTAAAATAAAGTGTGGGTGTAATTTTTCTGCCCGTTCACTTAAAGCGTTGAGTATTATTAATGGCTGGCAATTGGGGCTTTGATTACCTCATTCAATGAAAGGATCCTCACTCGTCAGCTATATGTTAGCAGATGGGTAGGAATTGCTGAGTTCTGAATTAGGGTAACATGTGAAAAAGGATTTTTTTTTCTCCACCGGAATCTTATGATTTCTATAACAGATGACCATTTCTAGTTATTTTGGTTTTGAAGGATTCTTAGTATTGGTCCTTATAAAGAGGAGTGTGCGACTAGGAATTAGCGCCAGGAGGAGTCATTATGTTTGAGAGCTTGAAATTCTTATAATTGGTTGGGGGCTGTTGAACAGTGAAAGATGTCAGCTTACCTGACTACTATCTTCACACCTATTTCATTTTTGTAATGACAACTTATTATAATTTATGCTACTGTTTACCTAATTGACCTCTGTGGCCAGTTAGCTAGTATTTCCAAATATTCTTCAAATGTAAATTAAAATATCTTTGTTGCATGTTGAATGTCACATCTCTGCCATCATTGATAGTTTTGTTCCTCTGCTACATTTTTTTTGGTGATGTGAAAAGTTTCTTGCCCTTGTTGTGATCAGTCCATCTTGGATTTTATGTCTCTTGTTTCTGCACCAGATGCTTTATCTAATAGAATTGATGATAGATAAACTGCATTCTCATAAATAGTCATATGTTGATGCATATGCCTGATTCATCAGCTAAGTCCACATCAGTGATCAATACGATCATTCCTTGATAAGGCTAATTTATGATAGCTGGAGCCTGGGTTTCTGGTTAGATAGGCAGCTGCAAAAGACAAATGCAATGGAAAGATATAGGAAAAAGAATGAAGAAATTTGTTTAAAGACTGTCATTTGATTATAGAAACAAGTGTAACGTTTAGTTGTGTGATAGATAATAGAGAATGTTGTCTGAATATAATGAAAAATTAGGCATCTTGCTTTTCCAGGTTTCTTTTAGTTATGGATTTTTAGCATGTTGTCCATTGGGATATCAGACACCAGATTGTGTCTTCTGGCCTTTTCACCTTGTATTCTAGGTGAGGATTTTTATCATTTTTGTTTTTCTGTGTTGGGGTATTGAGTGGTTGGCAACCTTGAGTCTTTGAGTATCTATGCTCCTCTGCTTTGATTGGATTTTCACATCTTGCATTAATTGTAGTGTGAAGCAGGAGCTATGCTGCTAAATTTCTTCACGAGAATACGTATACAGGCTATGATACATATCTACACATATATGGTTGAGAACTCTTATTCAAAGTTCTGTGGAAAACGGTAATGTCTGATCTTTTGGACTTGTTAATTAGGTATAAAAACGCCATATTAAGACACTAAATAAATTTTTTCCCTTAGACTATGTCCTTGCATGGCTCCTGGAAATGCTCATGGAGTCTTCGGCCTTGGCCACTGTATGTTATGGAAATGAACATAGTATTTGAGGCTATGTAGCATTCAAGTTAATATACCACGTTTAAGGCATACTTCGACCACTTGTTTATACTATCCCATTTTTGGTTTTTATATGAGACATTAGGGTCACCAATTTGTTCATCCAGAGGTTTATGGGATAAGGTGCTTCACTGATTTTCATGTTCTCTTCCTTCCCTGTTTTCAAACTTAATATTCTATGGCATTTTTTCTGAGTTTTGAACAGCCAGAAAACTTTTATGTGAAATGGTTATAGTTCTAAGACCATAGAGTGAAAGATTCCTACTCAAAATTATGGTGGTTAAGACTTTCTGAAAAAGTTAGGGTCTGTTGAGATATATTTTTGTTGTTCTCTGGCGATCTCTTTTCTATCATGGACAGGAATATAAAGACCACTAGGCCAGTGATGCCCACCGTTTCTGGAGTCTTTCTTGAGGTGCTAATTGCATAAAAAGTTGGCACTAGGCATTAGCGGAGTCCCACATTGCCTGGGTACCTTTGAGATGTGTTGTAAGGTGATTTTATGGATGTGTTCTATCGATAGATTTAACATGGTATTAGCTAAAGGGCAGGTGTACTGCAGGGATGGTGGGTTCTCATAGTTGCATTTCCTGCCCAAAGTAGAATGGGAGAGCTGAGTGGCTCCAGCCCTAGCTCTGAGATGAAGTGTTAGCCTACTTTGACATTGCCTTGGTACCTTTAAGATATGCAGCAACATATAAACACAAGACCCTCTTATAAGCGGGTCGTAAAGGATGAGTTCTACTTACAGGTTTTCTAGTCATTGTGGATCAGTCACATTTTTTAAGATATGTTTTGTTTGCAAAAATCTCTGAATTTCCAACCTACAATAGAAACAGCCTGATGGTCAAGTGCTTATTCTCAAGTTTCTTTCCGATCAAAGATATTCGGAGGCTGGGAAGACGCTCTGTTAAATCTGATCGTGGCCGAAGCCTGCCCTTGTCTTTGAAGTATGTTGATGATTATGGGTTTCATTTTTGTTGCACAGAAGTTTCACAGGTACTTGAGTATACAAGCATTGCATTGATTGCAGACTTATTTGTTGTTCCAACAAATACATTTTCAAACCGGGTTTCTAGATTTGAAAATTTCATTTCCTTAGCCGGTCAATGATTTGTGCACAGACTATGTAATCTACATAAGTAATTAGATTTTGGAAATAATCTACTCGAATAGATATTCATCGTATGCAAATCAATATCATTTTTCATTAGGCGAGATCTCGTTAGCTGTCTCTAGAGCCCTTAATGAGTGGGGTTGTGAGCAAGCTACCGCTCAGTGAGATAGGCTACTGGAGGGCCCATCGCGGGACTCACCACCCTGGCCCACTCTCCTAATCCTCATAAAAATTTCCCTTTTTATAATCCAAGGCTATTCCCCTCTGCAATAAATACAAAACCGTATGCGCATTTTCTCTCTCTTTTCTGGTGTGCAAATTTGGATTATGCATATGCCACCGCTGCACCTGATGACCACTGTAACAACATCTGGACTTCCAAGTCCTTCCAATCCCAATGGCAGCATGCATCACACACCACGGGATAAGAAAGTAACAATTAATTACAATTAGGAAACTTAATCAGTCACATGTTGCAATTAAGAAACATAATTACAGTTAGTTTCTCAGATTTGCTCATGAGTTTCGCTAATCATGATTGAGTTCATAATTACTATCTTAATTGGGTTCACTGCTAATCATTGGCCAACATAATAATCTTATTGTTCTTGGTAATAGGTCAACGCTAGGATCTATCTCAAACACAGATACCTTTCATGGCATCCCCTTCTAAATCTGTGCATTTTACCTATAAAGAAGCAAGAAGATGCATGTAGCCTTACAAATGTGGACACGCGTGCAATTAAATGATGTCTTAATAATAAAAATGCAAGTTGGGTCTGGTTCAATTCAAGCCAATAATACTATAATAAAACAACTACATTAATATATTTTAATCTAAGTCCTCTTATTGCTTAGGTGCCAAGCAATTATGACTAAATCCAGTTTTAACATAATCTACAAGGCCATAATTAAAGTTAGAATTTGAGCCCACCCAATCAGCTATTTCCACACAAGCAAAAGAACATATAAAGAACTACAATTAGAGGGAATGTAAGATCTATGCAATACATAATTATCCGACAATGTCTTCTCAAGAGATCTCTCATATGAAGAACATGTTGTGAGGTTTATTGAGAGCAAAAGCATGACTTAAATACATATTTACCTAATCCATGAATATTTCTCAATTTGAACCAAACCCCTCTTTTTTAAATAAAAAACCAATCATTGGTATATATCATAAGGGAATAATTGGTTGAAGGCATATTATACCTACAAAGGTAGTAGATAAGCAGAACATAAAATATTAATGCTAAATGTACATATCAATCTCTTAATTAAAAAGGTTATGGGTCCATTACAAACTCTCTCTCTCTCTCTCTCTCTCTCTCTCTATATATATATATATTTATATATTTTCCTCAATAATGTTGGTATAGCCTTAAATTAGTGTGAATATAATTCTTAATCACCTCTTTTCCTTTATTCTTTTTTGCGCTAAACTTCCTATTAATCTATAGTTATTTTCCTTCTAATGACAGTTTTAATTGGGTTTCTAGCTCCTCAAAGAAACTATAGGTTTGGTACAAACTGAAAAAAAAAAAAAATAAATAAAAAAAATACACCTAATGTTTTAATAAGGAGTAGTTTATGAAAGCAAACTCAATCAATCAGCCATGACATTAGACCCCCTGGCTAGAACTCAGATAAATATATTTCTATTAATAGTAAGGAATCTTAATGAGCCATGGTTTTAGGTAATGACAGGGAATGGATGTTGACCCATCAACAAAGGTGATAATACCAAACAAATCCATCTCAGAAGCAGGGATTAAATATACATAAGTGGGCTTTGCTTGTGGATTATTATTCTAATGTTTTAGTTGAAAATGGTATAAGCAAAACTTTACAAATACTTTTTTTTTAAAACCCTCTCTTTCTCAAGGGTCCCCCCCCCCCCATCCCTACCCCCTAGTTGTCAGAAATAATCTCCATCCCCTCTTTTGGGCTAGAAAAAAAGATCACAGAAAACCCATTTGCAGCTTTTCCTTTCCTCCTCAGTCCTCACCTTTTACCATCTTTTGTGAAAGAAAACCTTGTCTCATCTCATATAAAAATGATGAATTCATTGTTATTTATTTTGATTTATCCTGTAAGACTGTAAGTACTTGCATCTCTGAAGAAGCACAATAAAAAAGAACCAATGGCATAGCACAGGCGGTTAGAAGAGAGAGAGAGTGGAGTAGGAGTCAGTGATTCCAGTGGGTTCCTGCCAAAGACCCCACACTTGATTTTTCTTTTTTCTTTTTAAATTTTTTCCTCATTTAATATTATAATATATGTTTTTTTTTTCAATTTTCTGTTTTCAAACCCCACACACCCAAGAGGCCTGAGCTGAGAGACAGGTCTTGCAAGGACAAGATTTTCTGTACCATGGGATGAGTTTCAAAATATGATAATATTTACTATAGAGAGTGAGAAGGGTGATAAAGTAACCCCAAACACAGACAGTAATCAATTAGCTTTCTTCATAGAGAAGTAGAGAAAGAAGGAGACAGAGACACCCTCCTCACAGAGAGAGAGAGAGAGAGAGAGAGAGATCAAAAGTTGCAAACAGAGACATAAATGAGAGAGAGACTTACTGGACCCTCTCTCTCCTGTGGCTTCTTTTAGATTATATCCTTTGATCTTTGCTGCTTTGCTTTGCTTTGTGTATATGTCTCTTTCAAGTTCTTTGCTCCATATACACTTGGTCTAGGAATCTTAAAGCAAAACAATTGAGGTAAAGAGAGAAGTGAAATTCCTGGGAAATTGTTTTCCCATTCCCAAGTCCTCTGTTTCTTCTAGCTAACTGAAAAAAAAAAAACAAAACAAAAAAACAGAAGTTTTCTTAACTATGGCTTTCATTTCTGCTACATGTCCCGATTCCAGCTTCTTCTTGGAGTACAAAGATGAAAATGGTCTGAGAAAATCTTGCATGGCGAGTCATAGAGTTGGAGAGACTGCTACTGGTTTATCAGAATCAGGACCTTCAAATCACCATGTTCCTTATGCTGTTCTTCATGGGATGAATGCTCCGTCAACCAGTTTTCTGTATGATATCACATCAATTTCCAAACTTTCATTCAAATATTGCAATTTCAAGACTAATTTCCACTTGGGTTTCTTTTACTTTTCCAATTTGATTAATTCTTTTGCTGTTTGTTTTTCTCTGATCTGTTCATGTTTTTCTTTTGACATGGGCTATTAATTCTTTTTTTGCTTCTTTTGTTGGTTGCTAGCAATCAAGAAGGATCTGCCTTTGATTTTGGAGAGCTGGAAGAAGCAATTGCGCGGCAAGTTAGAAATGATGAAGCTCAAGCACGTATGTTTCTACACCTATCATCATTTCTGCTTTTGGTGACGTTTGATAAAGCATAACCAACCTCTTTAGAAAAGCAGAGAGAGAGAGAGAGAGAGAGAGAGAGAGAGAGAGAGGGGTTGAATATGTCTACTGGAAGCATAGAGAGGGTGGGGGGGTGGAGGTTACCATTTCCAATACAGTAATGATTCTGAGACAAGAGAGTTGAAGGGCGTGAGGCTACAAACTTAGAAAACTTTAGCATGATTTTTTACTGACTCCGTAACTGCAGAAAAGGAGGATTAGGTCCTCCCTCCCCCAACACCTTTTGATGCTTTGTAAAAATCTTGCAAGTCTTTATTTTGGCGATCCTCTGAGATTTGGCTTTTGTGATTCTTTGCAGCTTTATTCACAGGCAGGCCTGCTGCTACTCTGGAAATGTTCCCTTCTTGGCCAATGAGATTCCACCAAACCCCAAGGGTACAGCTTTGACCATCTCCATCCATAATTTATTCTCTCACAATTTTCAAATTGGGTTTTTCCTTTTTTTTAAATTTTGTTTTAGTGATTTTCATAATTACCCAGATGGAAATTTGATTAATTTTTGCTTTGGAAATGGCAGGGAAGTTCAAAGTCAGGAGGGGAAAGCACAGACTCAGGATCACAAGTGAACACTCTCACAAGCAAGGGAGAGGGTGGCCAGTTGGAGCCAGAATCTCCAATCAGTAAAAAGGCATCTTCCTCAGATCACCAACAGGCTTTTGATCAGAAGCATCTACAGTTTCAACAGCAGCAACAATTGCAGGCTCAAGACATGGCAATAAGTGACAGCTCAAGAGGAGGAGCAGGAGGAGGAGGAGCTTCACAAAGTCAATCAGCTGCCAAACCATCCCAGGAAAAGGTTCTTTAAATTAAACTCTTGTTTTGCAACTGTAATCTCTCATTTCTTTCTCATATCATATCATCCCATATCCCCACAACTGAGGAAAAAGTTGGCATCTTTATTGTTATTATTACTGTTTTCATCTCTCTCTCTCTCTCTCTCTCTCCAAATATTATAGCACAGATCCCAAAACTCAGAAAATCAAAAGAAAGACAGTTTACCTGATTTCTGAACGATTTTCTGATAAGATGTCTGACACAAGAAAGAGAGAGAGAGTTTGTACACAAAAACATATAAAAATAATAATAAAAGAAAAGGAAAGGTGAGAATCTTCACAGTAGTTACCACTGTTTTCAGCCTATAATAAATATGCCCCACTTTACTCACTATTTTTTGCCTATAACACAATCAAAACTCGTTGTTTCTTTCGCCTTCAAAAATCCACTTTGAAATTAGAAACCCAAATTTACTTGCCTCGAGAGCAGCACTCAAGTCATTAGCATCACAAATCAGAAATGCTTCCTGGAAATTCTGTGAGCTTTTCTAATCATTGTTGTGGTTTTGTTTCAATCAAATCATGGAATCTCCCCCTATAATTCTGCATATATGTCTAATCCAACTATCCAAGCATATATAAAAACACAACTTTTTTTCTTCTTCTTCTTTTTCCTTCCATTTCCATCTTTTAAAAAAAAACCAAATAGAGATGCCATGCCACCTTCCTCACGTCTCCTTGTTCCCAACCTAAAAACAATTTCTTAATTTATTTTGGTAATTTATTCCATGTGGGTATTTCCAGACTCAATCAAAACTCTCTCTCTCTCTCTCTCTCTCTCTCTCTCTCTCTCATGTTTTCAATGTTCCAGAGGAAGGGAGCTGGTTCTACATCAGAGAATAAACAACTTGATGCTAAGGTTTTCAACATAACAATATTCTTGCATTTCTTCGTTCACACTCTTTGACTTCAACTTTGAACTGAAGTACCTTTCATTGGTTCAGACATTGAGACGTCTAGCTCAAAACAGAGAAGCTGCAAGAAAAAGCCGTCTCAGAAAAAAGGTAAATGCATTTTTCTTTTTCTTTTTTTGGTGAAAAGGTAAATGCATTTTTCAAATTATCATTTTCCATAACTCAATTCCCAGCTACTTTATTTAG
The DNA here is from genome assembly GCF_965620075.1 of Prunus avium. Classification (NCBI taxonomy): domain Eukaryota; kingdom Viridiplantae; phylum Streptophyta; class Magnoliopsida; order Rosales; family Rosaceae; genus Prunus; species Prunus avium. The sequence goes on from NC_142289.1 coordinate 28,337,236, forward strand.
CTTAATTATTATTTTAATGGTCCATTCTCTCCTTGTCATTAGGCTTATGTGCAACAGCTAGAGACAAGCAGAATAAAGCTCACCCAGCTAGAACAAGACCTTCAAAGAGCGCGCGCTCAGGTTTAAAACTATGAAAATTTATTTTTGACTTCAAAAATTACAACAGTTAAGATTTATTGTTTATTTTGTTAATGGTATTGAAATATATATATTTTTTCAATTATTTTCTTAGGGTTTGTTCTTGGGTGGTTGTGGTGGCGGTCTTGGCAATATCAGCTCAGGTGAGTTTCTCGACAAAAACCTTTTTATGTATTTTTTTAGAAATAAAAATAAAAATATCTTTTGACATTGAAGCTTCCAGTCAAATATGGATAACAAATTTACAAATTTAATTTAATTTGGCAGAAAACTCGGAGTTTGGCCAAATTATTTAGAAAAATTGTATCATGTATTTTAAATGGAGCAGATCTTTCAGATGTATAAAGATGATTTTTTTAGTTGTTTGGCCTTTTCCGAACCTAAAAGCCATAACTGGGGTTTAACTTTTATCTGTGCATGCATTATTTAAATCCCCCCGTGCTATAACTTTTCAACTTTTAGCACAATAATGTACTCTTAAAACATGTGCTTTATTTTCTACGCAGTAAATTGGTCATGATCATGTATAAATTATTTATTTATTTCGTTATTGTTTTTTTAGGTGCTGCAATATTTGACATGGAATATGCAAGATGGCTAGAAGACGACCACCGGCACATGTCGGAGCTCCGAACAGGGTTGCAGGCACATTTATCCGATAGCGATCTTCGCGTAATTGTGGATGGATACATTTCACACTATGATGAAATTTTCCACCTGAAGGGAGTGGCTGCTAAATCTGATGTGTTTCACCTCATTACTGGAATGTGGACTACCCCAGCTGAGCGTTGCTTCCTCTGGATGGGTGGTTTTAGACCCTCTGAGCTCATCAAGGTTTGGGTTTATTTCCATGTTTATGCACGCAACTATTATTATCATATATATCAGAACTTATCTAGCTAGGACTAATCTTGTGGATTATGAATTATGGTTAAATAATCTTGTTGTACTTCCCTTTAATCACTTGTTTTACTTAATGGGTGTTTCTCTTTGTTACTAATCAGATGTTAACAGCACAGTTAGACCCACTAACAGAACAGCAATTCATGGGGATATATAGCCTCCAGCAGTCCTCGCAACAAGCAGAAGAGGCACTTACTCAAGGTCTAGAGCAGCTTCATCAGTCTCTGGTCGACACCATTGCCGGTGGGCCAGTCATCGACGGCATGCAACAGATGGCCGTGGCTTTGGGCAAGCTCACTAATCTTGAAGGCTTCGTTCGCCAGGTAAATAAAAGTAGTAACAAAACATGATCATCAGAAATAAATAATATAGCATTATTTTATTAATTTGACCGTGGAAAACCAAAGCTCATTTTGCATCCATCACGCAAGGTCATGCATGTACTTCATATATATAATTAATCTCTTTGTTAAGAATTGTTTTATAACATGCAGTAGTCATTTTGTTCTTCTTTCTATTGAACCCTAGGAGGTTATTTATATATAAAGCTATTATTTTATATATTTATTAGCAAGCTTGCCTGGTGCTTTTTGAAAATGAATTTGTGTCGGAGAGTAAAACGTGGTGTCTCGTTCAGTCGATTTCTGAAAAGCATATTAAAAAGTTGTTCTAGTTTCATATTGCATTTTCCAGATTTGACCGATACATATCGATGTCTAGGTAAAATCCGTTCTATAAAGTCCTAGACTAACCCACTTTTCAAAATATCCGAGGACTGATTAGATTTTGCGTGACGAATCAGCAAATAGTTGATGGAAAATGGAACCCACTTGAACAAGATTAAGATTATCTTCACGAAAAGGGCGGCGATTTTTTTATAGTTGTGGAGCATTATTATAGGCTTCACATCTATCAACGACTACCAGTCAGTCACGCTAATTACTGTTTTAACATTAAGAAGGTGTGTGATCTTTTCATCACACCACAAAGAGTTGAAGATAGTACTTGGGTAGGTGACATCAACATGGTAGTTGATCTGAATTCTTCTGACTAGTCCATTTTTTTCATTATATTCCTTCCTTCTGTCCTCTTGTTTTGCGCCGCCATTCTCTAACCTACACCTGAAGGGTAAGAATCCAAGGGCTTTCATTTTCACACACATCACCTTGATTTAACATTTTAATTGACTTTTAGTTCAAGCTCCTACTAATTAAAGAAATCAAAATGGAAGCATCCATGCTATAGTCAACTAAACATTGTATCTACATTTTTATAATTTCCATGTTCATCCAACCGTTCAATAAATATCTACTGTGATGGTCTTGATGATCATGAATATCCCAATTGACCATGAAGTTTTCCATTCATCAGGGCTGTCACTATCATGCTCTTGGTCAAATTTTCAGACAGATGATATATGATATTATACAGATAGATTGATCACATCCTCTACATGCTTGCCACGTATGTAGTTGGCTTTATTGGGTCATCATAATTTCATTAACCCCATAATTTTGGGGTGCACCAGTATTTCTTTTTAGCTAGGGTGTCAATCAAGTTGCTGAATGCTAGGGTTTTGGTGTAGTTTTTCCATCCCAAATGTTTCTTTCGGAGGTAGGTTTGAGTGTGATGTTTGTTGAAATGAAAACCGTAGCTGGACCTGTCGACCGAATATAAAATTCAGATGGCAAATATAGGTAATAAATTAATTGAGTATGTTGTATTATTTTTCTAAACCATGATTGGAACAGTCCAAATTCATAGATGGAGCAAGTTTTTCCAATTTCAACTTGTTTGAAATGTTGTTTAAAGGCTGTGCCCATGTGAGCTTGCACTAGGGACCCATTCCATGGTCTACATATGCATGATGGTTCTTGTTTAATCTTATATAATTATATACAAATCAAACATGCTTTTTCTCTTTTCCTTCTGTCTTTTGTGTCTCTTGTGCTCAATTTGGTCCTTCTAAGAATTAAGTAACTCATTATTTGCGTGTACCAATTCTACTTAGGCTGATAATTTGAGACAACAAACCCTTCATCAATTGCGCCGGATTTTGACAGTTCGTCAGGCAGCTCGTTGCTTTCTTGTAATCGGAGAGTACTATGGACGATTACGAGCACTTAGTTCTCTTTGGGCATCTCGACCGCGAGAGTAAGATCTTCATAACGCCTTCATTACTTACTAGTTTGTTACAGAAGATACTGTACAACTGCTCTTTTCCCATCATTATTTGTTCCTCTTTTCTTACAATAGGTCCTACCCCTATTGTGACTAGTGACAATGAATTTTTGTTCTTGCATTTGTTTTTAATGATTAACTTGTGAATTATGATGTACGGATATTCTGCTAAAAATGATTACTAATTATAACCACTAAATTAAATTATGTCCTCAACTCTGCAGGAGCATGATCAGCGATGACAACTCGTGCCAAACAACAACAGACTTGCAAATGGTTCAACCTTCGCAGAATCACTTCTCATCCTTTTGATCAAATCCCAATATAGCCAGAGAGCTGCCTCGTAATTAATGGATCAAGTTCTTAGATTTCTAGCTTTACTGGCTGTGCTGCTGGGTGTTCCTTGATCAAGCTACTACTTTAGAAGAGATAGGACATTATATATATATATTTTTCTTCTTCTTTGTATTTTCTGCTTTTTTTATTTTTTATTTTTCTAATGTCATTGTGTCACCACTACGTTATCTTGTAAATGTAATTCAATATTTTCTGTGCATGAGAAGCTTCTTCCACTTGCTTAAAGAAAAAGAAAAGAATATTAAACAATGAAACACAATTCTATAATTTATCGAGCATATTTATGAATGTTATCTTCATCTAACGGCTTTTGCATGATATACACAGAAAGGTGGCGAGAGAGAGAGAGTGAGAAAGAGGGGGAGGAGACTCGGTATGTTGTCATCGTCTAATGTCTTTATTGAAACAAGGGATTCTAGCAGAAACGAAAATGGTTGTGTTTGTATGAGAGAGAGAGAGAGAGAGAGAGAGAGAGAGAGAGGTGGGTTGTTACATGCACTTCATTTATAAGAAGTGGTTGCGATGAAGAAGATGAATATATTATAGTGCAGAAGGGACAAGGGTAGAGATAAAGGATATAAACTGAGTTGATTGTCTTCTTCCTAATTGTTTGTGGAGAAAAGTTGTAAGCATAGAGGGAAAGTTTGGTTGTTACCTTCATTTATATCAAGTGGTTGCAACTTATTTACAAAGGAGAGAATATTTAATTCACAAACGGACGCAGATGATGTGTGCGCATGCATGCCTGTCTACGGAGAGAGGGAGAGAGAGAGAGAGATTGTTTGTTTGTTTGTTTGACCTAGAAGTATATATATCAAGGAGCAATTTGCATAAAAGCTGGACATATGCACAGTTGTACCTTGCAGAAATAAATGTTCCTTAATTTGATGAACTTGTATGTGAGATATCCAGAATAAAAAAATATAAAAGAATTCCTTTTTTTATACGAAAAGATATTAAAATCATGAAACAGTACCGAGTGAGAACCAACATGTTAATGTGTGAGTTTTCAATAACAAGCGTGACTCCAAATAATAATGCAAAATCAAGGTGTAATAATATTCAAATTGAACAAGTTCTTAGCCTTTATCCAATTTTTCAAAATGGTAAAAAATCAGGGTTATATTGATTATCAAAGAGATGTTTGATATTTTTGTTCATTTAAAGACTATGAAGATGTGAAATTGACATTATTATTCCGAAACAATGAAGATGAAAAATGAACATTGTGGGTTAATAGTGAACCATGACATAGGTAGTATGGCTTAGGGTTACACATACGGGATGAGGCTTCGAGTTTGAATTCTAGATTTTCAGTAGACGATGTTTGAGACATAGGGCTCAAGAGCCTAGCTAGGTCTAGTTATTGGGGCTAGGAACTTGAGGTCAATCGCTAGAATTTCATGGCTAGGAGTCGGTTGTTCAAGTGTAATTGGTACTTGGGTGAATGGAGTAATTTAAAACCCCAATGGATAGATGTATGACAACAATGATCAAATAAACCTGGAGACAATATGACTTGTCAACAACTAGTTATAGACCTATGAACATATAAGCATAACATAAATGCACAACATATCAAATATTCAAATCCCTACTACGTGACAACCTAGGCACTCAGAAGGACTCGTCAATCTAGGCATCCCATGTGCTAGCAACAACTAGAGTGATAGGTGTGTGAACATTCATCAACATTTCAAATATAACACATACTGGCAGTAACGGATGACTAGTCATCACGATGACTCGATATGTCCTAATATATATACAATGCATGATTTATCTTTGAAGAGCTTGATTGCATCGTGCCACTATTGATCTCAGCCACAGTAATCATCTCCAACTAGACTATCTTAGTCTAATTAACCTAGAGCTTGATGAATTACATGTACAATTACAAAATTGTCAAGGGAAACTAAAAGACCTTAGGTAGACATAACCTAACATCGAGCCTCGGGACCTCGAGCATATTGCTCATTGCCATGGGCGGAACCAATGCAAGGGCTACCATGTCAGGATAATAGTGAGGATATTCGTTTGATAAAAGAGGTTTGGGAAAAAAAACAAATCAAACATATATATACCTTAATATTTTAAATTAAAAATAAATAAATAAAATATACAATTTCAAAATCAATAGGCATAGTCAGAGGCCTTCCACATTTGTATTTGGTGTCAAAGTTTGTCCCAACATCAATTTTAATCTTTTTCCATTATAATTTGTCTCCAAAAATGAAGCATTTTTCTAAATGAAATTCACACTTTCGTGAATAATATGGCTCTAATTCCATTTTTTTTCTTGTGTTTATAATTAGCGTGATTCATATGATTTAATGTATATTATTTCTAGAGAAAATGTGAGTATCAAAAAAAAATTATCATTAGATTTTAAGCTAAGAACTTTAGCTAGCCCACCCATTAAAAAATTTCTGGTTCTGCTATTGTTCATTGCTTAGAACCTAAGTCCAAAGCATAGAGATAATTAGGGACTTTAGGTCAAGTGTAAAGGCATGGACCCCAAACTATAATCACCCATGATATGTGTTTTCAGTTGACTCGTTTGACTGGGGGTCAACGTATACCTTGACCGTTTACTAAGGGGTAGGAAGTTGCTATGCCCTTCACTTTTCATCTCATGAATCTAAGAGCACCTCCACCCCAAAGGGCAAGGGTAAGGCAAAAGCAAGGCAAGGTTTGTCACTATTCACATGAATAGTGGCAGCCCTTGCTTTTTTTGTTTCCACCCCAAAGGGCAAGTGCAAGAGCAATTACTATTCATTTTAATTTATTTTCTATTTTTTATACTTAAACCATTAATTTTGGCGTGGAAAGTGAAAAATATGATTAGGTATTTATATATAAAACAATTCTGAAAATTTTGGTATTTTTTGTTGCTAACAGCAAACCCAGGCAAGATTTGCCTTTTGGCCTACCCAGGCATGTGGACCCCATGAATTGCCCAATCTTGACGTTATGCGCTGGAGCCAAATGCTGGGCCTAGGCCCCCTCTTGCCCGGGCAAAAGAGCAGCGCTAGAGGTGCTCTAATAGTATTACCTCAATATTTGTGAACCAAATCCAAATGCAAGATTTCATTCTAATACACAACCACCACAAGCCATGCAATTTACCAAGCATAGGCCGGCTCTATACAAGAAATATTTCTCCTTAATTAACGAGAGATTAGTTAATAAAAAGCTAGTGCCTAATACAACAAATATGTGCCATGGGAAATACCAACTCTTGGCCTCTAGCTCAACTGTAATGAATTAGTGCCATTACCAACTTATCAAAATAGAAGTTTTTTTTTTGGGGCCGAAGTTAGGAAGAGGGAGGGGGAAGTATCACACACACGGGTGCAAACCCTTCAAACCTACCAGTGCTCAAGTCAAGTAGAAATAGGGTGAGGGTCGATCCATCAATGGATCCTACAACAGATCAATCCCCAAGTAATCCACGGAGAAATAAAGTGGTATATGACTAAGATCTGTCTTTTGATGCTGGAAAATGAGGCAAAAAAGCTTTGCTACTTCTCAGTGCATGAGAAATGAAAAGTGGAAAGAGCTTATTTGTGAAAAGAAAATAATGGAGTTCTTTAGACTCTACTAAAAGAGAGCACACCAAAAGCCTGAACCAATCCAACCAACATCATATTGGTCAAAATAGAAGTATTTACCTTACCAAAATAAAGTAATAAACTTAAAGTTCTGCTAGTGCCCAAGGCACAAAAGGCTAGGCTTGCTTTCTAACTAGAAAACCTAGAAGAAAGCATACACTAGAAATGTCTTATATGACTGGTCAATAAAATAGTTAATTAATAGCCTACAAAGCTTGGTAGCCGAAAAGAAAATTTATTTTACAAATCTTTCTGTGGAGATTTGGAGTAGAAGAATATGGACGTCGAGTATGACATGCTCCTGTAGTTGATTGATCACTCCAAACCCCTTTTTTTTTGTGCGTAAATGAATAGTTTTTTGCATTCTAAATTATACCACTTTTCTTTTTTCTTCTCAATTGGCCTCAACTTTTCGGTCCATTAGGATCGACATGGAATAAATTAATTATGTATAAACAAAGGTTGGCATATCCATCATTATCAGCATGCCTTTACTATCCCCATTAGAAATCATAGGCTACAAATAATCCTATCTTCCCTTTACTTTAAAGCATTCGTCTTTTGTTCACCAAAAAAAAAAAAAGCATTCGTCTTTTTTTATTAGGTTTGATTTATCAAACACTAATGCTGCCTTCGTCATTACTTTTTCCAATTAAAAAAAGATATAAAGAGTGGGAGGCAAAATATTCTTACGAGCTTTACCCAATCAGAGTGCTGATCATGTTGTTGTGCGAAATTATATGAATGTGTTATATATAGAAAATTAGATATAAACCCAAAAGGTGAAGCATTCATTAGGAAAAACTCATGTGTTTTGTAGGGTGTAGGTACTAGAGCCCTTAACTGAGTATGTTATGTGCCATGCGTGCCCTCAACCACCCTATAGGTCTAGTCTTTAAGAGTGCATATGTTTGTTTTAATATGTCGCGTACGTCGTATGAAATTATCTGTCGTGTTCTTACTATTTTCATAAAAAATACTACGATAAATTGATATATCATGTCCTTCGTATTTCAAAAGAAAAACACCTTACTGATATCCAACCCGATTAAACAAATTTGCATTCAAAATTGGGACTTGAATTATGCAGCAATGAATATTGGATTTTAAATCATATCTTATATGTTTATGTATAAGAGTTTTTTTGTCATTTGATTGCTAAAGCTGACCTGATCTAGCATAAAACATGCATGAATATCAAGGGGCAAATGGTGGTAGACCAAACCCAATACTCTTGCCATTGTTTAACATTATCGTCTAACATTAATACTATTGACTTGTAGTTGGTGGATGGCGGTTTGTATTGTGCATATATTTTATATATATATATATATATATATATATATATATATATATAATATAGTTTTGTGGTCAACTGTTTTAGCTATATATAAACAAAAGTAATAATAACCATACAGGCATATTTGTTTATCCTAATGAGTTTTCAGGAAGAAACATACAGAACAGTACAAATTTCCAACAACCCCTTCATCCATGACAGCTGATTTGATTAAGTAGGAAATTACAAAGAAATTATGCAGGAAATGGGAAACTCATGAATCGGGAACTTAAGAATAAGGGAATAAAGAATCGAATCAACTACTCTCCTAATTGATCTAATTCTGAATTTTAAAGGTATTTAATTACAGATTTTAACATAAAAATAACCACATTTTTGCCATGAGTCATGACACAATAGTGTGGCAGGCTGCCCTAGGCCTACCTCTGGCAATTTCAGTTGATTTGGGCCATTAAGACCACCTTGCCCAACCATGCCCTTCTCGGAGAATTGAAAAGGAAGAGCCTCATCACACCATGGGCCATTGTGAATGCTTACTCTTCTTGAAAACAGCTCAACCACATAATTGCTAAAATGCTTTTATTCTATATAAGTTATAACCATCCTACAAGCTTTGTCTGTCGAGACTTTGTAAGAAGAATTTCAGGAAATTTACAAATCATTTTATAAATCAGTAGCACGCACAATTAACTATCAAATGTCTACAATAATTGGATTCACTAGCTTAAAGTTTAACAAAGTATGAACTACCTATGCACATGCAGCGGGTTACATCAGTTGATCGAGGCAATATGTTCGCCCCTTTACACTCAAGTTCAATCCCCCCCTCTCTACATTAGACTAATTTAGAGCATCGCTTTGTCAAAAACGTATAAACTACATATCAATTAGTTTTAGTTTTAGTGTGCCTCCATATATATGATCACACGTCACACTTTAGGAGGGGATATAAAGTACTTGAACAATAAAAGAAATACACATCGTAGGTAACACATTAAAAAATCTTCAATTACCTTGCGTAGAAAAAATTACAATGTGTAGTTAGGTGTGGTGTGGTGCATGCTCTGGCTATACTAACTTGGCTTCAATCTTAGAATTGGTTTTGGATTTTTGATATAACCACCAAAAGGGGATCGGGGTGAAATAAAAGTAAAAGCTGCCTTACATAAGCATCAACTCTGAGAGATCATCCATTGGTATTTCGAGACCAATGGAATCATGATCTTGCAGGCCGTCTTCATCGAAGTTCAACCATGAACTGAGATCTTGGTTCTCTTCCAGTGAATCTAATTCATGTAGTTGCAAATTTGCAATATCAGCGGGTTCATCTGCCTCTTTAGACGATGGCGGTGTATGAGCATCACTCCGCAATGGTGGGCCCGTCCTACTTTTCTTATTGCTGACATTAGGAACTGATTGACTTGATGAGTGAGTATTCTTTTGCTTGGATCTTCCTTTTGTTTTGCGTTCACTTCGGGAGCTGTCCAATGATGTGTTACCAACTCCACTAGGTGAAGTGTTTCTTAAGTTATCCAAGGTTTGGTCCTTATTTCTCTCACCTCTGTTTCCCTTTGGGTCATGAACAGTGCTGTCAAGAGCTGAAGTTAGCCTTGAGGAAGCACTTCCAAGTCCAACAACATCAGTAATCAGCACTTCCCTCTTTCTCCCCTTGTTCAAGTTCGACATCGATCCATGCTTGGAAGAAGCTTGACCAGACGAGTCAATGACAGCTTGAAGAACCCCTGATGAACCCCTGTCATGGTTATCACTAGGGGAATCATATCTCCCAGACGCACTGGATACTGCACCTGCAGAATCATGGAACAAATCTCGTATGGTTATTATCTTGGTACCCCACAACAATCACTAAATGACATTTTTATACGATATAGTTAAAAGATCTTTACCCTTACAACTTGAATCAGCTAAGAACACAAAAGGAAAGGGTAAAGAATGATAAAAGAAAAAGGATCTGCTCCTAAATTAAATTCTCAACTTTCATGGATATATATTGATATCAATAAACGAGCATTTACAGGTCTAAGTCGACATACCGGATCCTCTGACTTCTGCTTGATGGGAACCTTCATTGCATGTATTACTAGCAGTTCCAGAGCCAACACAGTCGACAGATTTTGCAGCATTGTTGCATGAAAGTTCAGAGAAGATAACATTCTGCAGTGCAGGATCAGTAAAGCAACTAATGCCCTTTTCTTCAAATTTTTGACATCTGGCAAGTGTGCGTTTGAGAAAACCCAATGCCACTTGTTTTGAAACCTTACGGACTGCACTTTTTGAACCACTACTCCCACGGCAAGCCTGTAAACATTAAGTTGATGGAAAATGTTCAGTAATCTATCATATGCTTTGGTTCACCATTAATCTGATTACAAATTCACCTTACATATTACCATTATAGCAGACATAAGTATTCCTCATAAACATTCACATATAGTGGTACTACTCCACCCACTTCTGTCTTCCAACTCCATCAATCAAAACACACCCACATCATAGACAATAATATTCGATCAAAGAGAACACCATGCCCATCTCTAATTATGCCGACTGAGAAAGATGGTATTGGCCAGCACATGCCTTGCCAGTGAGATAAATTGTAAGATGAAAGGAGAAAAAAGAAGGATTGCTCACTGTAAACGGGACATGAGTTGTTTTGGGGGCTGTTTGTCAGTACTTGAAGTTATTTCAGAACGGAAAGGATGGTTATCTTCATTGTAGGGATGGGGACAAATTTGAAACAAAATGGGATGGGAGTAGCATCACTTATCCAGGATTGCAGAACCTCTAAAATTAACTGATACAATATGTTTGCACATGACTGATAGTGCAAAGAATCATTGATAGCACAGTTTAGGACACAAGATACTCATTTGATCAGCAAGATATCAGAAAATTATCCACTGCTCCCACATTAATTAATTAATTTGTTTGTTAAACAGAAGCAGGTGTTGACTAATTTGATGTGTGCCTAACTTTATCAAAGTCCATGTTTTACTTTGCTCACATCTGTGGATGAAGGCAGATTAAGCTCCAAAATACTATATTAGTGAATTTCCGAGAAACAACCTAGGTTGATGGGAACACTACACATAACACTCAACACAGTGCATTCCACGCCTTAAATTAAAAAGAATCCCGCATTAACCTCTATCTGGATTCTGGAATAGACAAAGATACACACACTAATAACATAAAGACTGCTGTCCTTTCTTTTTTATCAATACATGCCTAGTTGTGGAAAGTGAAGTAATGGCAGGAAGAAGTGAATTCTAAAGAAACCTGTTCAAGTTCATGAATTTTTATCTAAGGACAAAGGCGCCCTAAGATAAGGGGAAGTTAAGAAGGATATGTTTTTGAGAGGATAAAAGCATGGCCACGAAAGGGTACCTTGTTCTATAATAGTATACAACAACCCCATAGGTACTAGTTTAATATCTTTGATCAAGAAGCATATCAAAGGCCAAAATATTTAAAGACAGATGAACAACTTGAAAATGAATAAATATAAAACCAAAATTGAAAATAACCAATTACCAGTTGTTTCCTGTAAGCAATCTCAATAAGCTGATCCATTGCAACTAGTTCAATTCTCCTGTGATATGAAACGACATTAATCTAAAACATCACGACTGAACAAAGAAAATAACTTAAATAGTACAATCAGTAAAATATCCAAAGCCTTGTGAACTCTACCGTCTTTCTGCAGCTCTTTCTTTCTGAATAATTTTATCAATTTTTGCCAAGTGTTTCTTCTTCGTCGCAATCTATTAGTTACATAAAAGAGATGTAAGAAATGGGAAACAGGAAGGTCAATGGAATATAAGAGGATAGTCGTTATGAAAATTCACTATGCATAGATACTGTGATCCATATAGCCTGTACAAACAGAATATTTAGGAAAATGCAACCTGTTGATGCAGCCCTTGCTTGAGTCCCATTATATCTTGATTAATCACTTCTTCTCCTTCTGTAAGATCAGGCTGGAGCAAGGCACCCAAAAAAAGAAAAAAAAATGGGGAGAAAGGTAAGAAGTATAGACAAAACACCACCAAAAAATTACTGGAATAAAACTTTTCCAGGAAGGTAATATTAAGGACCAATGTCTGAGATGAGTGCTTACCAATGTCTCCGGACATAAACCAATACTCTGCAGCTCCAGGAGAAGCCTGTCATCCAGGCACATCAATTGATATTGGCACTCTGAGGAAGGCAAGTTAGTAGTCTTGAGTTCCCTAGGTTGCAGATGACCAAGATCAGTAGGACATATTTCACAGGCATGCCCCACATCAGAATGTGAAACATCCTCATCTGCCTGCCACTGTTCATGATTGTGTACAGAACTGGGCATGCTTCTATTTCTAAATGTATTAGTTGCAGCACTTCTGTCACAAGAAAGTCTGTCCAGCAAGCTATTTTTCTGAGTCTGAAAATCCCCTTGCGACTCAACTTCAGATTCTATCCTGTCCCAATCTTTGGGTTCAACGTCAATCTGATTACATGAACCACAATGAGAATCATCACTCGCACACCGTAGGTGCAAATTTTTCCCTTCACTATGATGGTACAGTTCTTCACTTTCATCTTCTTCAATTAAAGCAGAAAGAACTCTTTGGTATAATGGAGTAGCCCTTTCCAACCTTCTCATGTCAAAATTTTCACATAAAGCATCAGTCTTCGATGAATCTTGATTAAAATGGTTCCCTTGTCTTTCCCCAGAACAATTAGGGAATTCTCTATGCATAAAAACACCCTGCAAGAATTAGTTCACAACTAATCAATATCCACACAAAAAAAGTTAAAACTTATTTACTATCCTTTTCTCCCTTGAGTTTAGTTTTGTGAAGATATGAATATAAAATGAAATGCATAAAAACAAATGAAAGTTCACAAGAACTAATGGCTAACTGTATTACCGAAACATTATATTCATCGCCAAACATCTGAGACAAACTCGCACCAAGCTCCTCTGCAAAACTTAGCTGATCCATCCAATATCAAAAAACGGGAAGAGGAAAAATTTGTAAGTGTCTGACCGAAGGATACTCATTAAATTTAGATGCATCAGGGGACCCATTTAATACCTGCTGCTGTAAGTAGGATATGTCCTCTGAGCTGAGAGAACCAAAAACTGATTCCATTTTCTTCCAAAATGGGCCAGAACTTGCAAGTTCTGCAGAAACCAGGCAGAACTTTAGTGATAAATGCATGGATGTGTAACAGAAATATGCTGCTTTTGTAGAGAACTGTTAAACTCTGTGTGCGCGTGCGTGTTTGTGCACTAAAAGGTCAAGAAGCATACTACTAGCATTCCGAGCAGAATTGGCAGCCACATATAGTTCTTCATGATCGTCATCAGATTCACCTGATAAGGATATGACAATACATATTAAAAAGTAATATTGCCAAATTCTACATCTAAGGCCTTTTAATACAAGTATTTCCACAATATTTCATAATAGACTTGGATAAATAAAACATGCATGCTAACAAACCAAACATATATAAAACAGAAAATGAAAGTAACGAAAAATATATTTTTTAAAATAGACACAGTAAAATTAAAATTGAAAAGTAAAATAACAAAAACTTCTCCCTAAAGACATGGAACCTCTACAGGACGACAAGCAAGTGTTTTAGTCTCCAACATTTCACATCCTTTAAAAAAAAAAAATTGAAGAGGAGGAGGAGGAGGAGGAGGGGGAGGGGGTTGGATTTCTATCAAGGAGAGAAGGGGAAATTAGTGTATTCCATGCAAACCTGAAATATCAATTCCAGATCTACAATGTTTATTAAAAGCCCATCAATATCAGTTAACTTTGAAGAACTTTAGATGCCAAAAGGAATTTGAAATTAACCTAGCTGAAGTTGCATTATTTTAACACTACCTGTGAAATCGGGTGAGTCATGATATGCTATTGGCCCAACACGAGTTGACCCCTTGCGATCTTTCAGCTTTTTCGAGGGTGGACGACCTGTTTTACTAAAAGACCATAAAGTATGATTAGATTTCAGTCAATACACATTGACGCAATAGTCAACAATACCAATGGGACAGATAAAAAAACAGTTTAGATACCTTCTATTCTTATCGGACATAGGTTTCATCCCTTGAAGAGGCTTTGTGGTTGGTAAAATCTCTGGTTTCTCCATAACTGGAGGAATCCCAGGCCTTGTCAAAGATGGGCCTCGTCCACTTCTTCCTTTTCTTCGCACACCATCTCCAATGTCATTAGTTGGTGATTTATTCTTCTTGATGGACAGTAAGTGATCCCCAACTTTTTCATCTGCAGCTAAGGCAATGTCACCGCGGTCCATTCCCTTCTCTTTCAACTTTTTTTCCCCAGCTCCCGATTCTTCACTTCCAGATAACCCATATGGAGATGAAACATTCTGAAGTTCTCTTTTAGATTTTGCGGTATGATTATCTAAACTGCTCGTAACTTGTGATCCATTGGTCCCAACATAAGAAGTTCTAGCACTAAAATCAGAAGTTGCAGCGCCTTGATAGGAAATCTGAGCCTCAGCATTGTTTGTTACAGGAGAAACTAAATTTGTTCTCCTTGTGCGAGAGCTTTTATGTGATCTCTGACCAACCCACTGGGCCATAGGATGTACAGAAGAACCATTTGATGTTGCACACTTCTGATTATTCATCACATTTGCTACTTGGACTTTGTTTTGACCAGTAGGCTGTTCCAAACCTTGAAAAGCTCCGGATGAAGGGTGAACATTAGGCGATGAGTCTATATTTGTAACGGAACCAGTTCGTGGTGCCCTAGAAACCTTTCCTTTTATCACAGGATTAGGACTTCCTGCACGGTTATCCTCCGGAGGATTTAGCCTGAGGCACAGATTCACGAACAAATTAACAGTCTCATTTTAACCACAAAAGTGAATTTTGAAATCCCAGTGTCAAGGTTATTAGGCGCAAACTGTGGTTGTCTTTAATCCAACAACTTCAAATGACTTTGAAACTCTACTAGGTATTGTAAAAATCATAGTATGAATAAGATAACTCAGAATGAAATACATACTTAATGTTTCCTTTCAACACAACCCTCTGCTCTAATACAGCTGAACGGTCTTTTGGAACAGGAGCACTTTCCAGCTCATTCTTGAGTACTGTACAGGTACTGAGATTAGAAGGTTCAAAAGATGGTTCAGCCGACTTATTGATTCCACCAACTCCAAGTGAAGATTTTAGTCTGCAACATATCAAAAGCTAAGTAATCATACTTGCCGAAAGTATGTCTATGCTCAATAAGTAATCATACTAAAGATATCATGAATGAACAGTAAGAAAGTGTGAACCTTAAGCAGAATTACACAAATTAGAAAATTCATTTTGATAGACAAATATATATATATATATTATATGAATACCTGAAACCTTGAGCATCACATATGCGTAGCTTAGAATCACCACTCAGCTTTGGATGCATAGCTCGTTTTATATCCCGTTCACCACCTATAATTCTATTACTCACTGCTCCCACCGAACGTTTCTTTTTTATTTTGTGATCCAACCCTTCACCTCCAGCAAGCAATCTGCGGGTCTTTTCTTCAATCCTAGCAGAAGCCCCACCAACAGCCTGAAGCTTATTTTCATCCTTGTCTGTGGTCACCTGCTGCCTTGAGGTGGCAGCTGACCTAACATCTGCCTGGTAGCATTTAGAAAATGTGTAAATCTTAGAAAGAAGCTTGCATTGATCACTTCAAGAAGCATGAAAGTAAATATTGAACTAAAAGAAAAGCTGCAAACAATCTAAATGCCTGAAAACTCGCCAATCAATTTAGTATAAAATTCTGATCCAAAAGTAGGCTTGATCTAAACTTCTCTTTTATTGTACTTGTCTGTGTTTTTTCCCTTGAAATATAAAGACTAAAGCAGGTTTATTTTTATTGCATAATGAAGCTACAGAAGAGTAACATTAAGAAAATAAGTGTTAAAGAAAATCCAAATTAAGGAATAGATTTTTCTGCATTGGATGCCATTTCAAAATAAAATTATTTTTTCTAAACCACAGGTACCTAGATTAAATTGAAAAAATTACAATTACTTCTGAATACGAACCCGCACATCAGCCACTGACGTCCGTACGCGTTTATTGAACCCAACGCTCTTGGCCCTGTCTTCCAATCTTTGAGTCATATTCTCTTGAGGGTTTTTATGAATTTGACTTCCCAATTTCACTAAACTTGCTCCACTGGACCTCTCACTCGATGAAAGATCGCTTCTCTGTCTCTTCTTTGAACTCAAAGCTTCTCTGTACTTATCCAATTTGAAAATGGATTCACGCAACATTTTTGCTCTGTCCCTGGTAGAAAAAAGCATGTTGTTAATATATGTCACGCAAATTCTAGTGAGTGCTCCATTAAGAGAAGATTACATCGACTACAATCTTACCATTGCATCAAGGTGCATTTGTTTAGAAGTTAAAATGAAAAGCGTAAGGCGGACGCTTTCCCACAAAATGTACTCTATTTGAACGAGGCTTAAACCTCTTTTGTGCAGCAGGTTTTTTAGTTTGTATTCTGATAGACTTTGAGAGTTGTCAGGAGACTTTGTATTATTTAGATGTTTTACTTATGCTCTAACTTCTTTAGATAGGAGACTTTGTAATTGTCTAGGTGTTTTACTTATGCTCTAACTTCTTTAGATAGACTTTGAGAGTTGTTAGGAGACTTCGTATTCTCTACTGTAATTATCTACATAATCAACTGCACCCCAAACTCCTCACGTCTGGAACAAAACCACCGACACCAGCAGCCATATTCCAACCCTAAATATCTAGAAGTTCACCAATCTAGCAAGAACCCATGAGATTAGCTTCAATATAATTAAGTTTGATGGTGATTTGTTTTTTTTTTTTTTGGATAAAGCGATATTGGGGGAGGGGGGAGGGGGCCATTGATCCTTACAAGACCAGAAGTTCTCTCTCTCTCTCTCTCTATCTCTCTCTCTCTCTCTCTCTCTCTCTCTCTCTCTCTCTCTCTCTCTCTCTCTCTCTCTCTCGTGCGAGTGTGTTGTTATCTCTAACTTAACTTTAAAGTCAGGTGTTCAAAGTATCGATGGAGATGATTTACTAAAATTGTACCGTTAAAAAACCAGCACCGCGATTTGCATGATCAAATGCCCCTTTTGATTCTAATTTAATGAACCACCAAGATCCTTAATTACTCACATGAACAATAGCTTCAAAGATAAAGAATTCTGTTGAGAAAACTGTCATAGTGAGAAGTAGTTGCTGTAGGGTGAATGGACTTTACCTGGCCTTTCTAGACGCATCTTGCACGCTTTCCTTGAAGTGCTTTAGCTCCTCTGTTGCCACCGGTGGTGGAGGTTTCGGATGGGCAACTCCAAAAGAATGGTCATCCGATATACTACCATGAGGAAAGCCCAAAACCCTTCTAAGTTCTCCTGAGCGTGTATATTTTTGATTGCCTAAGATAATGGGCTCCAAAGGCAAACACTGGGGCAAAGGAGGCATAGCTGATGATAGCGTTGCACTACCCCGGTTTACATTATTCCCAGAATTTAGCATTAGTCTCTCAGTTGCCTAATTGAGCAGCTTCTGAAACTGTCCAAAATCAACTTGAATTTGTTTGTACCTGTCATCACATAATGACCAACAAAAAGAGTAAGTTTCCTTTCAACTACTTACCTGCGTCAACAATCAACTATTCTGCAGTGAAGCTCAATTGAGCCAAAATTCAAAAATATTTGCTCAAAAAAAGTGCAAAATACTAAAGAAAACTTCTATTGGACAAGCATATAATGCCCTGCCGCTAGAACCAAAATTCAAACCTGCGAGAACCAAGAATACAAGCTCAATTGAGCATCAAATAGTTATTTGAGCCTTCGCGCGCGTCGGCGAGCGCGTCGGAGCGAGGCGGCAGGAAATCGCCCGAGGCGGTCAGCTGTTTCGCGAGTTGCACGTTTAGCGCGGGGAAGGCGTAAGGAGCGTTGCAAGGCGTGGCCAGGCGACCCAGATCTGGACACTTCTGAACCGGAAGAAATTTTGCGAGTCTGCAAATTTGCTGCGACTCTGCGAGGAAGACGACTCGCGTGTTTGTCTTTTAGGTTTATTGTTATGAAACGACGTCGTTTCGATTGCAGTGTTTTAACTTTAAATGAAACGGCGTCGTTTCGATTGCGTTTAAAAAAAAATTCTAACTGAAACGACGTCGTTTCACTTGGAGTGTTTTGAGAAAATAAACGCAAGTTTCTGTTTTTTTTTTTCTTACCTTAATTGTAATAAACTTAAGGCAAGAAGAATTAATATCTTTCTTGCCTTTTCTAAATCCATCCGGCTGTAGCTTTATTCTACTTACCTTTTTTTTTCTTTCTAAATTAATATATTAACATATGGACTTATCTATATATATAAAGGATTTTTGTAGACATGTCACTTGAACTTATATCTCAGTTTCAATTTGTCAACTTAAATAAAAATTTAAGAGAAATGTCACCTTAATTTTTCAAAATTCATGATTTGTCATTTGACTTTAACACCATCCCATTTTCCATCCATTTCAAGGGTATTTTAAAAATGGAAAAATCATTATAAAAAAAATTTATATATGGTTAGAGAGAGAGAGAGAAGAGGGGGAGGGGGGGTCCTGTGCGATGTGTTTTGGGGGCAGGTAGGGGAGAAAGGGAGAGAAAGGTCACCTTTTTCTTTATTTTTATTTTCTTGAAAATGAAAAGACTAAAATACCCTTAAAATTGATGGAAAATTGGATGGTGTTAAAGTCAAATGACAAATCATGGATTTTGAAAAATGGTTAATTACTGTAGACGTCCGTGAACTATGGCGCCAGTTGCAATTGGGTCCGTGAACTAAATTTTGTGGCAATTTAGTCCTTTAATTAGATAATAAGGTGCAATTGAGTCCTGCCGTAATTGAATCCGTCGAAATTGACCATGTGAGTGTCACGTGCTCTTGTTGTTCGGGGTATTTTTGACTTTTCGTCGTTTTGAACAAAACAAAATAGGAAGAACAAGAAAGAACAGAGACAACAATGGCACCCAAAACCCAGAAAAACCCACAATTCCATTTGATCATTCAATCCCCACATAGCAAAACCCAAAACCCAGAAACCAAAATCAACCGAAAGCAACCCTTCAAAAATAATAATGTCCATTTCTTATTTGATCACAGGATTGAGCCTTGTGCCTTGCAGTGCTGCTGGCTTCTTGTGTGAGCCAGAGGTTTTCGTTTTAACATATGCTTTTATTTACCAACAAGAAATGAAATTGTAGCAGCCTTGTTGGAGGGGCAGGGCACCTATATTATTCCCAAAACCATTTCTAACAAGAAAAACTTCGAGACCCATTTCCCACCATCAGCACCAGAGGCTTGGCATCAACAACAACAAAGATAAGCATCCAAAGAACATTCAAACCACCCATTTCCCACCATCAGCACCAGAGGCTTGGCATCAACAACAACAAAGATAAGCATCCAAAGAACATTCAAACCAACGGCGGGAGAGAGAACTTGCAAAACATGACAAAATGATTGCCAAGCCAGACCCTTTCCCCTGCTTTCCAGCCATCGAATGCCGCCGAGTGGTCACACCGAATCGAGTAGCAGCAACCGACGCAGATCGCTCGTCGTTGTGCCGTTCCTTCCCAAAAAAGCAGGCAAAGGCACTGAGCTCGGGGGTGGAGACGCGTAGAAGGCGCTCGATCCAGCGTAAATCACATCCATGACCTTGAATTCTGCAACCTTAATATGCTTCTGTACGGTCTCCGAGTCGGGGCCCAAACGGTCTGTCGATCCCAGTACCAAATCTAGAACATCTTCGCTCTTTGCCCTCGGCTTGCCAGCATCGCCGGAAACAACTCCGAGTCCTCGGTTAAAATCAACCGAAATGGCCAAGACTGGTGTGTTTCATTATGATCCGGCTATGGTGGTGATGCGAATGACGACTAGGCTTGCCTTGGATTGTCAGAGAGAGAGAGAGAGAGAGAGAGAGAGAGAGAGAGAGAGAGAGAGAGAGTGGTTGTCTGAGTTGGGGATTAGATGGGGTTGGGGTTGGAGTGGTGGTGGTGGGTGGCTTTGGGTTGGTTGTTGGTTGTGGTCTGATGGTAAATTGGGGGAGGACGAGAGTGAGAGGGAGACGAAGAAGTTTTTTTTTATTGTTTTTTTCATTCTACTTTTAAGTTTATTTATTTATTTTATTTATTTTTATTTTCTGTTTTTTTCTTAAGACTCGAAAGGACGCTTTTACCCCTCATTTTGACGGACAAAGTGACAGAGTTGGACGGCAGGACCTAATTGCACCTTATTATCTAGTTAAAGGACTAATGCCACAAAATTTAGTTCACGGACCCAATTGCAACTAGTGACATAGTTCACGGACGTCTACAGTAATTAACCCTTTTGAAAAATTAAGGTGACATTTCTCTTAATTTTTTCTTTAAGGTGACAAATTGAAACTGAGGTATAAGTTCAGGTGACATTTCGACAATTATCCCTATATATAAAGCAAAAGGCAGAGAATGGTGAAACATTCAAAATACCAGAAAATGCCCTTGGTTAATTCAAAAATTAAGAATTGAAATTATTAATTAAATGAGGATAATATGGTAAATTCATAATTTTTTTTATATTAAAAAAATTAAAATTAAAAACGAAATCAAATAATAATTACCCATGTTATCTTTTCTTAATACTAAAAATAAAAACATAAAAAAAACCAATTGGCACATGCGTGAGGAGCTAGTATATATATATATATATATATATATATATATATATATATTGTATAGTACAACCCAAATTTCTATCCTTACCAGATAATCTCCATCAATTTCAAGAATTCTCTTCATCTTTCGACTGCAAGTAAGCCATTTTATTTTTCTCTCTAATTCTTCGCAACTATAATTTGAAGGTTCGTATAATTTTTTTTCAATTTTTTTTTCAATATATTAGTTATCTTATTCGTTTATGTGATATAGTAGAAATTTGACGTACATGCATCATACTTGTATCTTAAAAATATTAATGATGTTGTTTTATAGCTATGAATCGAAAAGATCCTAAGTGGAAGTATGCAAAAGAAATAGAGGGGGGGAAATATTTGAGATGCACATTTTGTGATCGAAGATGCAGTGGAGAAATTTCTAGACTTAAGCATCATTTGGGTCAAACACATCATGGTATGCAACCATATAAGAAAGTTCATGAGCATGTGAAAAAAGAGTGTGTCGCAACTTTGAAAAAATTTCAGCTTGAAAAAAGAAAGAAAAATGAAATGCTTAGAGAGATTAGAGATGGTCCACCAGGAGGGGCTCAGAGTATGGAAACTTCATTGAATAAAGAATATGGAATCCCCGATACTAGGAGTGTTGCAGTTGATGAGGCTCTTAGAGCACAACCTAAATCAAAAGGACCAATGGATAGATTTATCACTTTAGAAACTCGGTAAAGTACATTAAATTCAGCATACAAATAAGAAGAAAGAAAGGAAGTTTGTCGAAAGATTGGTCGTTTTTTCTTTTCTGGAGCACTCTCATTTAATATTGTAAATGATCCATTTTGGCTACCTATGGTGGAAAGGATTGCTATATATGGTGTAGGATTTAAGCCTCCATCAATACATGAGCTGATGACTTGGATCCTTAAGGAAGAAGTTGGATACTTCATGTAGGGAAATATTGTTAGACGACGACACTAAAGCTAACACCCATCTCAATCATCCCATAATTTCCCCTTTTGTTAGTCAACTTGTCTAACTCCCTGTCGCCAGTCCCGAATCACCCAATAAAAACCATGTGCACTGTGGGATCCCTGAGACCTAGTACCTATCGAAAGTTAGACTCAACTACACAAAAGATCATTTCCATTACCCTCTCTCTCTCTCTCTCTCTCTCT
Source organism: Prunus avium (assembly GCF_965620075.1). NCBI lineage: Eukaryota > Viridiplantae > Streptophyta > Magnoliopsida > Rosales > Rosaceae > Prunus > Prunus avium. The sequence goes on from NC_142289.1 coordinate 28,359,636, forward strand.
CTCTCTCTCTCTCTCTAAATTTCTTTTCTAATTTCTTAAGTTTTGAAACTATAAGGTTATGCTCCTATTTATAATGTTTATAGGGATAGGATAAACTTAAATATTAAAAGGATAAGAACATCCAAGTTTATCCAAAAGATAAATATCTTAAAAAGATAATATCATCCAAGTTTATCCAAAAGATAAATATCTTAAGAAAATAATATCATTCAAGTTTATCCAAAAGATAAACATCTTAAAAAGATAATATCATTCAAGTTTATCCAAAAGATAAATATATTCTTTTATCCTTTTAAAATACGGGTCTTCACATGTGCTTTTTATTGGTATGTAACGAGATAAATATTTCGTCAGCACTCATTCATAAAAAAATAATTCATAATTTCGGAAGACAGGTGTATAATTTCGGAGGACAGTTGACCCCCATCCTCTCTGACAGGCATTCTAAACAAGGATGGCCTACTATGCCCACCGCCACAAAATGGTTAGACTGATGCTAGTTGGTTTGTGACGTCTTTAGGCTTTTTGAAGCAGCGTCTCTTTCTTTCCAATCTGTATTGTGAAATCTCGTATTTTTAAATAAATAAATAAATATTATATTTCGGGAAAATTAAATGATTTTGATGATTTTCTTAAAATTTGCTTTTAATATTAATATTACTTCATGGTAGAAGGATTTTGTGCATAGCTATCTAGGATCATGCATGGCTGTGTAAATTGAGTTCTTTTATGTACTCCACGTAGTTAGCATGTGTCAATCAATTATGCATTAGATGGTCTACTAGTTTTATTTGCTTACAAACTAATTAGATGTCAATGAATTAGATGATTGAGTCATCAATACGTGTCTTCATTGTATTTATTCTTATCCTTCTATTGACTTAGAGTGAAGGAAAAGCTACTTGAAATAAGGAGATGATCCTTATGCATTGAAGTTATCTCATAACTACCGCCCTTGAAATCTTATAAATACAACCATGGTTTCTTCAATTATCATTTCCCTCTTCAGAAAAGTAGAGGCAATAGAATGAGGAAATAAAATATATAGAGAGAGAGAGAGAGAGAGAGAGAGAGGTGATGAAACTCTTGGAGCTTGGTTTGAGTAGTAGTATATGAAGATAAGTAGATGGGTTGTCTTGCCAATTTATTTAAAGGGTTCTCGTTAGCGAGGTGAGTGGTTTATGTAATGTGTTCTAAAAGTTTTTATTTTGTGATAAAATATGAAAACTATGAATTATCGTGGATTTATTCTATTTACAAATATCTCTCCATTTCAAGTCAAGCATGTCTAATTTGGTGCAATCTTTCACACTATATATATATATTGATTGGAATATGAAGTATGTATTATTCATGGAACATGAGAACTTCAATGTTGGAGTATCCGAGGGATAGATGTACCACACGGGGACATAGGGCTGTGAGGCCAATAGGAGTCACGTGGTCGGTTACATGCTATGATGGATAACCGAGATATGAAGGGATGATGTGATATGATCTGGATTGGTGTATCTTTTCATGATATTTTCTAGTGTGTGTAAAACGGCTTTGCATGACTGGCATATTACATAATCTACTCACTGAGCGGTGGTTGCTCATCCCTCACCCTGTTAATTTTTCAGATGAATTAGTGGGTAAGACAAGGACTAAATCGGTTGAAGCTAAATTAGATGAGAGTGATAGAGCTTTATTTATTTCATGTAAAGTTGTAAGATTTTAAAACTATTTTTATAAGAGAAGTTTATTTTAAACCCATGTTTCGACTTCTTTTTATTTTACTTTTTATTTTCTCATGCACCGGGCGCTGGGTTTCCGCCTACCCCCGGGTCCGGGGCGTGACATGTATCCACAAGCTATGTTCACTTTGATGTTTCATTTGCTTGTAGTCCCCTGTCATTGGACTCCTGCATGCATGTTTGTATTTGGTGCTGTTCTTGAACCCTAGTTTTATTCAAGTACCAGTTTGTCCAAAAAAACAAAAACAAAAAATTAGGCACAAAGACCATAAATCATAAAAGCCAGTACAAGAACAAATTCAAATGCGGAAACGCAGCAACCACACAAGGTTATCCGCTTCATTTTATTGTTACATCATCATCCGCTTATTTCTAGGACCATATCCATTTACTCATTGCTACACATTACAAATACAATTTGCATTTCTGATGTCAAGACATGGGCTATTTACATACACACACACACACACAGAGGTATGCCCCTCACATTGCATGCATTGTTTGTCCTTTCTGCCACGTTGAATTCCGTTCACCATGCCAAGCTTGCTGCCCTTCTCATTGTCCTCAACTTTTCTGCCAATTTTTGTGCTCTTGTAGATTGTTTCTTTCCCAATAGCTGCCATGCCATACGTAAATGACACAAGGTAAATGATATGTTGATTAAATCATAAGGAGGCAGAACATTTTATATTTTTATTAGGGAAAAACTCTGATTTTGGTCCCGGTATTTCGGTCGATCGACGAAGTTCCACTTTGATACTTGTTGTTTCAATTTTTGCGATTTTAGACTTGTAGTATACTACTTGTTGCAATTCAAGAAGAGTAGCATCCTTGAATTAAGTTACCTTCCTTTGAATTGCAAGGATTGGTAAACTAACGTACCAAAATGAAACTTTGGCGAAACTACAGGGACCAAAATCATAAATAAGCCTCTTATATTAGTTACCTCTTGCTTCCTCTTCTGTTCAGATTCGGCCTGTTCCAAAAGGTGAAAACTGTTTCATTAGTGCACTTGGACAATTGTCTTTTAAAGCAAGAAATAAAATTTCTTGTGCAGTACCACATTTTGCTTCAGCTTTGTGTTCTCCTCTTTAAGTTGATTCAGCTCAGCTTCCAGTTCCACAGTATATGCCTATAAGCAGTAGAATAATTTGATTATAAACATTTCCCTTTTTAGGTTTTCTCTTAAGAATTAATATCTTTGCAAATAAAAACATAAGCTATAAACTGAAACTATCTAACCATATATGTTATTAATTACAATATTTTACCTGCTCAATCTTGTGTTCGTCCATTTATTTGATCACAACTAGACTACGCCCTTCTTTACTTTTTCTTTTCAAGTTTTTTTTTTAAATTTTTTTCTAATGATATGTTTTAGTTTAATTGAACTTTTAATGTATTTTTAAATTAATTCAACTTTTTTATTAACTTCAAAAAGCTTTATAGGTTTTCAAAATAAAATGAAAAAAGATTATCATGTTCATTTAGCGGCAACTTTAACGGAACATACCAAATTGACTAACGGTCTTAAATTCGCCAAATTGAAAACACATGGACTAAATTGGCCAACGTTATAAAACACAGAGACCATTTTGACATTTAAGCCAAAGAAATAATATAAAAGTGAAAATTAAAAGAAATTAATGTATGGCAAGGGTAGAATAGGAAAAAGAAAGAACGAAAAAGAAAAATATTGATTAAAAAATATTAGAAAGGAAAAGAGAGTGTAAGTGGAGAAAATGAGAGTGGAAAAATCAGCTCCCTTTTTGTTTCACACTTTTCTCGTACTTTCAAGTTGAAAAAAAAAGAAGAGAAAAATTGTGCATCGACAAGTTAACCGCATTGTGCCTATATGGTAACTTTCTATGATTTCTTTATAATATTACTTGCAAATTATTTGTAAAATTATTCAAAATTGGTAAAATCATAACAATAAATTTGATTGATAAATTACCTGTTTCCTGGCACGAGACCTTGCTGCTGACTCTCGATTCTTGATCATCCTGCGTTGCCTCCGCTCGACTACTACCTCCGGTGGACCATCTATTATCCTCTTCTTGTTCTTTGCTCCACCACCCCCACTGCTCGATTCCGGCAAGCTATGGCATTTCTCAATTGCACTAACACAAGATGGATTTCCCACAATCATTTTACTCTGTCTACCCAACATTGGGTATGTAGCACCAATTGCATATCCATTCCCTGACAAATTGCTTGAATCATTTGGGAGATTAAAAAATCCTGAACCAAAAAACTGTTCCCCAATTCCAAAACTTGCATCCAAACCTGTGCTGATCTCATTTCCCATATTAGTGTCACCACATTGCTGTTGAATTAGGGTACTTTCCATCCTCTTCAGAGAAGGTTTGGACTTGGGGGGAGATTCTTGAACAACCCCGGCTTTTATGAGGAAATCTTCTAGCGTAATTTCTCCGATTGTTTGCTGGCGCTGCGGGGGTACAGAATTGCTAATGTTGCTGTCAGGGTCATGGTGTTGTGGTCGACTTCTATCGATTTCCAACCAGACCTCGTCCACGGTTTTCTTGCAAAGCGGGATGGGGATGGAGAACGAGCCCTGCCGGGACAGAGTACTGGGGTTGATAGTTGTGTCTTTGTCACTGGCCTCTTGGTCACATTGGCTGGGTTCTTGTTGTGTTTGATTTTCTTCTTCAACACTCCAAATGTTGGCAAGGAACTCATCCATGTTCATGGACCCAAAATTCCTCCCACTCTTGCATTGAATTTCATCCAGAGTAAGGGAGAATATTGAATTCTGTTTGGTATTATTACCCATGGAATGATGTGAGTCGTCTTGGGATGATTCTTCTTGTGGTTCTAGTGGCTGTTGGGGTTCGAATTCGAATTCGGAATTGTCATTATCATAGCCGATGCTTCCAGATTCGTCAGAAGCTACCATTTTAGCATAAAATGGAGAATGTTGTTGCAAGAATAGATGCTCAATAATCAGCCCCTGCACTCCAAAGAACGGAGAAATCAGTTGAGTCTCTGCATGCAGAGGAGTTTTCAATCATAACTAATTTCCAACTTCACCAAGAAAAACAAATAAATAAATAAGAGGGAAAAAAACCAGATTTCATTTCATTTCATATAGGGATCAGAAGTTTGATTTGAGAAACAGAAAACTAGCCCATTTTCCGTTCTGTTCCAGCTAACATTACCTTCGGCAAGTTGCCTCTTCAGAAAAAAAAAATTAAAATTAAAAGAAGAAACACTACAACTCAATATGAACTCTGTTCTCGATGAACAGTTTTGTGCAGGCTGAAGACTTGTGTCAAAACTCAGATAAATGCAGAGACGTGTGCAAAAGCTAGGCTCTGCAGTTGCATGCATCACATCACATCACAAGAAGAAGACAAATTCATCTCACAAAAACAAAAATAAAAACAAAAACAAAAATATTGATCAACAACTAAGAGCAAAGAACGATTGGGGTGTTCATCTCAGAAAATAAGATCAAGTAATACCAGATTTCGCAGTGATCAAGCAGCCAAGAAGTAACGAAAATAAAAACTAGAGAGATATAAATAAGTGAAAAAATAATAATAAAAAAGAGAGAAATAAAAAAGAAAAAGAGAAAAGAAACATGCAAAATATAAAAATACCTGAGGTGAGGCTGATTATTTGCTTCAATGGAGGGGGGCAGAAGTGAGTGGAGCAGAGAGCATCTTATGAAGAGCAGGAGCAGTTTCTTGACATTGTAACTGCTGCCATTGTCAATTTTAAAGGTGGCTTTGTGTGGCCCCACATTGTTGTTCACTTTTTGGACACGTTTGGTGCCACATGCTTATTTTCTTATGGAAAAAAAAAAAAACGCCAAAATGAGATGCTCAGCAGCATTGATCATGTCACTGAGGTGCTTAAGTTTTGCTTTATATGGCAGTCAACATAAAGCAAGGCGTAAAGCAGTTGGGGTCACAGGCGTCATCAAAAAATAATTGGGCAGAAACATCGTTGAAACAAAAAAATGAATAGATGTTGTTAAATTATGTTTGATAATAAGGAAGGGTAGTTTTGTAAAACATACAAAAAAAAATAAGAGTTTTTCTTTTTAAACCCCGCACTTCTTTTGTTCACTCCAGGACGAACAGGGCAACAGTACGGGGCGCAGAAGTTTTGGGAGCGAAAAAAAAATTATAATCCTCCATATATATGTATTGTATATGCCAAAACGATATATATATTGTGTATTTTAAAGCCTATATCTATAAATATATTATATGAAAAGGAAAAGCATGTGCATCCCATTTTGTTTAAATTTTTTTCTTCTTGTCTGCTGGTGCAACCAAAAGCTTTGCTTCTTTTTTATTCCTATAGCTGAAGACGCGCATCTCTCACTTCTTTTTTTATTTATTCTTTATGCCCTATTTTTTTGAAAGAATTCTTTATGCCCTTTTGTTCCTTCCTTTTGCTGCTTCTTCTTGTCCACTTTTGCTTCTGTATTTTCTTTCATCTCAAATTCTCTTTGGTCTGCGTTTCATTTCCTCCTCCTTGTTGTAGTTTCCTGTGGTTTGTGGTGGCAAGGGGAAGAAAATCAATTGGAGTTGGAGTTCTTGTTCTTTGCTTCCAGTTGAAGAAAAAATGCACAAAATTCAGGTTTTATTGTTCTTTTTTCTTTGTTAAATTATTGATTTTATATGTAGTTGCATTATTGTTATTGTTTTGGTCTTATGTGTTGATTGTTGAGATTTTTATTTTGAAGAACAAATTGCTGAAAGTCAAGAGGATTTTTGCATCAATATTTTCTAGAAAAAAAAAAGCTTCACTGGAAAATGTAGTTGAAGATTTACCAAATAAATCTGAACAACGAATTCATTTTGAACAAAATGAAAATGACAAAAGTGTACATGAATGAAAACGAAAATGAAAGTGACCAAAGTGCAGGACATGATATTAAATTGAAGATACAGTGAATGAATTTGAATGCCCAAAATTTGGCATTTCGCGGAACAAATGAAAGCGAAAATCAAGAAAACTAAACCTGTCCTAGGCAGTGAAAATTACCAAAAAATTATAATTTTCATGATGAATTTGTCCATAAAGGGAAAGGGGTGCTCCAAAAAAAATTGAAAAAAGTGTCTATAAAGGGCACACTCTACACTTTGACCTTGGGCCTCAGATCACCCAGGACCGGCCTTGGTGCAAAGGATACTTCATGTTTCAAACTTTATAAAAGTTTACAAAACCTAATAAGTCGGATGAAAAAGAAGAGTAATTTGGTAATAGGATGTAGAGAAGTTTGTGTTTTTCTAAAACTTAATATGAAGAGTGGTGGGGTGTGTGTATAGATGTACTATGGTTAAGTATTGAGTTGGATGAGCTTTTTTTTTTGTCTTTTCACACAATAATTAAATTAAAGAGCTTAATGATTTAAGTATTGGAATGAAAAAAGAACAGTTTAGGATTTAAATAGAAAAACTCAAAAACAAAACAAAATACAACGCGGAAAGCGGGAGAGAAAGCATACGCATGTGAGAAAAGCACGACGACCCTTGAGTTATGTGATAAACCACTTGTCTTGTCCATGTGTTTGCTTGGACTTGAATTTGTTACCAATCTGATTACCACCATTCCATCTGGAGGTTAGTTTCTATTCCCTCACAAGACCAACGCTCGCACTTCAAATCCGACATATTTAACTATCGATTTATTTATTATAAATGATTTTGAAGTTGTGGATTTCCCTGATGCAGGGGATGTAAAGAGGAATTGGCGTTGGGATTCAATTAGTAAGGCCCCATTCGACAGAGAATTCTGGGGTTGTTTTCTGTTTTTATTTTCTAAAAACAACTTGGATTCGTGTTCCGTGGTCAAGTTGAGAAAACGCAAAAAAACATTTTCTAAAATCAAATTCAAAGTGTAGTTATAATTTAGACCGAAAATGCAGATTCAACATGCCAAAAAAGACCTCCACCAATGAAACCCACTACAGTTATAGCCATCTAGCCACTGTAACCATCACATATCCAACGGAATGACCAGAGACCGTCGTCAAATCTAGTCACTCGAACCAACCACCACCACCACATAATTGAACCACCACCAATTTAAACCGCGGAACCACAACCCAGTTGAGACCGAATTGAACCACCACTATCAAACCCAATTGAACTTTCCCAAAAATCATCCACCATCGACCATGGCTTAGTGGAACAAGATGGAGATTTGTGACTTCGAAGGGATGATCATCTATGACTTCAAAGGGGTATATATATATATATATGATTTTTCTCTTATCCGGATGTCCGGATTGTTTAGCATGCATAATAACTCAGATGAATAATAAGTGAGGGAAGGAAGAGAATGATTGAAAGATAGAATTGGAATAAATCAAAATAAAATTTAATTAAAGAGTATATGCATAAAATTCTTAACTCAAGAATGGCATGAATGAAAATATAATGAATCATCAAAATAATGCTTAAGAATGAAATTAGAATGTGAAGGACTATGTTAACTCAAAAAACTCTTTAACTTTATTTAACTTAGTGAAGCTTGAAAAACAATGTAAAAACTTACAGAAATCTTAGTTCCTAGTGAAAGTAATGCCACGCAGGACACTCACACTCTCACTCTTACAACAGTCGAGCAATGCCACGAAGGACACTCACGCTCCTAAGCTAATCTAGTGTTGTCTCAGATCTAGAATCCTGAGAGAACTTTGAAAACTGAAAGAAATTACAATGCTTACTAAATCAAGCTTGAAGATACAACTGACTTGGGACTTCAATTTAAAGGCTTGGCACATGAGAAAAGACAAAATAACTTTTGAAATCACTTCTACTTTAACTTGGATGAAAAACTTTAACTTTTGCTTTAACTTTCACTTTTGCTTTAACTCTGGAGAAAATGCTTTAACTCAGGGCATCTTTGCTTTCGGCTGCTTTTCTGGAGGCTTAGTCTTCATTGAGATCATAGGGGTCTTGACTGTTGGGCACATAGTCTGACCATCTTGGCTTAGGCTTTTGACTGAAAGGCTGGCTCGGGATTTGACTTGAAGAAGACTCAGACTTTGGACTGGCATCATTACTATCATCGTCTTTCATTTGTGTGACTTGGGCGAGAATCTGCTCAGCTAACTTTGTTAACTCTTTCTTGGACTTTCCTTTTAGGGAGGCATTGGAACTGCTGGGAGAGGCTTCTTTAACTGGATTGACTGGCGTATGGAGAGGTGGAAACTGTGCATTAACTTGGCATATTATGTTATCAATTCTGACTTTATCCCACCACTTAACTGCAAAATGGCAGCTTACAACTCTTGTTTCCCAATTAACTTGGTAATTTCATCTCATGATCCAAGGGACTTTGTACTTGGCAACAAAATGGAGGAGCATAGGGAAGGACTTTTCTGACTTTGTTAACTTGTGCTTTTGACTAAAGTAATTAACTGATTGTTGGAGCTCAACTGGGAAGATTTCCCAAATGGGGCCATGGATATTCCACCATTGGAGAAACCAGAAAGGGAACTGGGCTTTGAACTTGGCATCAAAATTGAGAAACCATGAATGACTAAAATCTGGGTGCTGATGATAAAAAATAGTATACCAAGCATCAATGTAATCACCGTAATTGTAAGTAAGGCCTAATTGGGGATCTGACTGAAGGGGTAACTGATCATAAAGGTTTTTACTCCACTGATTAGGCATAAGGATATGGTGTATGTAGAGAGAATGATAAATAGTGGCATTTGTTTCCTTGTCCTTGATTGGCCTAATGTCTATGGACTGGGTTTCATAGAGGATATCTCTGTAAAACTTAATGGACTTTGAAGGGTGATGTTGCGTAGATTTAGCTCCACCAAAATGGATTAAGCTGCATCCTCAACTTGTGATACTCGCAAGTGCACGAACCGTTGGTAGTATAGCATATGTAAGTGCGAGGTCGATTCCACAGGGATTGGTGATTGAATGATCCAATTTAGTTTCCCTACACAAAATAGAAACAAAAACAAAGAACATAAAACAAGGAAGAAAGAAATAAGTAACTCAAGCAAATAAGTTCCCAAGTTCAATTAGATTAACGGATTGATTCTAGCTAAAGTATGATTAAGCCATGGTGTGTGGTCATAACCTTGTGTTCCTAATTCCCTAATTTGATCATTTGTTGTCTAACCTAAAATTAAGCATTAGGAACCCATTAAGCATAGAAGAACATTTTAAACAACCAAGCATGTATCTAATCCCTGTTGTCGAATGTCCATACATACTCTTCCTATTCATAGTTCAATTCGAATTAAAGCATGGTGTATACTCTTAATTCAAACCAAGATAGCTAACATGCAAGCCTAAATGGTGATCAATCATTCAAACTAGCATATTAACTTATAAGCATAATGAATAAGAACAAAAACCATAATTGAAACTTGGAAACTAATTAAACTTGAATACTTAAGAAAGAATGTACATTACAAGAAAAATAAATTACAACTAAGAAAACATTAAAGAAAGCTAGAATTGAGAACTAGAAAGGAAAACTAAGAGAATTTGAGGGAGAGAAGGGAAGGGAGCTCTAGAGAAGTGTTTGAGAGCTCCCCCCCTTGGGGTGTGTTTACAAGCTTAGAGAACCTCCCTATTTATAGGCCTAGGGGAAGTGAAAATCTGAATTCAATATGGCTAATGCATACTGTTGCGTAGATACAGCTGCACCAAAATGGATTCAGTTGCATCCTCAACTTGTGATACTCGCAAGTGCACGAGCCGTTCGGTAGTATAGCGTATGTAAGTGCGAGGTCGATCCCACGAAGATTGGTGATTGAATGATTCAATTCATTTTCCCTACACAAAACAGAAATGAAAAAGAAGGGAAATAAATAAAACAAGGAAGAAAGAAATAACTAACTCAAGCAGATAAGTTCCCAAGTTCAATTAGATTAATGGATTGATTCTAGCTAAAGTATGATTAAGCCATGGTGTTTGGTCATAACCTTGTGTTCCTAATTCCCTAATTTGATCATTTGTTGTCTAACCTAAAATTAAGCATTAGGAACCCATTAAGCATAGAAGAACAATTTAAACAACCAAGCATGTATCTAATCCCTGTTGTCGAATGTCCATACATACTCTTCCTATTCATAGTTCAATTCGAATTAAAGTATGGTGTCTACTCTTAATTCAAACCAAGATAGCTAACATGCAAGCCTAAATGGTGATCAATCATTCAAACTAGCATATTAACTTATAAGCATAATGAATAAGAACAAAAATCATAATTGAAACTTGGAAACTAATCAAACTTGAAACTAAAGAAAAGAATTTACATAACAATGAAAATTAAAGTAGAACTTGGAAAGACTTAAAGGAAAATTTCAGCACAAAGATCTCATTATAACAATTGAAAACTAGAAAGAGAAACTAAGAGAATTTGAGGGAGAGAAGGGAAGGGAGCTCTAGAGAAGTGTTTGAGAGCTCCCCCTCTTGGGGTGTTTTTACAAGCTTAGAGAACTTCCCTATTTATAGGCCTAGGGGAAGTGAAAATCTGAATTCAATATGGCTAATGCATACAACACTTGTTTTATAAAATCTGAAATGGTTGATGCACTTATATTAGAAAATCTAAATTGGGTGATGCACTTGTATTAGAAAATCTTGAATTGGTTGATGCACTTCACCAATAGATCCCACCAGCAGCCCTGGCTCATCTTCATGTCACCATGACCAAGCTTCCAACCAGAAATGATAGCTCATACCTAGCTCACCATGACCAAGCATCCAACCAGCACATGCTGAGGTCAGCATGACCAGCAATTTCAAGGGCTTACGAATTGGGCTTCCCTTAAGCAAATTAAGACTTTAAGCACTCAAACTTGAAGTTCAGAATGTCTTCTTTCCAGCCATATATCATTTGGGCCAATCCAAGGTCGGAGGAGGAAGTTAAGGCCAAAACAAATTGCTAACTCATTTTGCGCGCTGATAAAATCCATCCTGAGCATGGCTCTGTGTTTGCTAGGTAACAGACTCCACAATTATCCAATGGGGCTGAATTTCGGATATGTTATAGTATACATCCATTGGAACAACTTTCATGAAGAATGTGGCCTCATCCGAGCTATGTAGGTTGCTGAAACAAAGCTTGCAATATGACCTACGAAACTGGGCTGGCAGGGGACTGTAGCCAAAATTGAGTTTGTCTTTAAGCTCTTCATCCATTCATCCAAATTAGGCCCTAACATGCATGGATTGCATCATTTACTATCCAAAGCCCTCATTATTACCTAAAGCTCAATGAACTGAAAGATAAACACAAAAAGGATTAAAAGCACAAGTTTAACTCAAAAACATAACCAAATCATAAGCTAGAAGGGTACAAAATGATATACAATTATGAACCGATCAAATACCCCCAAACTTAGATTTTGCTAGTCCTCGAGCAAAACAACACAAAACAAAGTTAAAAACAAAACAAGAAGTTAACTAGACCACTTTCGTAGGTAACTCGATTGCATTGAGCGAATGCAACAAGCCTTTAAACCTCTAGGCATCCCTAGTAGGAGGAGTTGTGTCTCCTGAGGGTTTAACAGTTACGATACCCACAAACGTTTTTCTAACTCTACAAAACAAAATGGTTAGAAAACTTATTAGATTTGTTAGTTCTTAAGCAAAACCAAAACCAAAAACAAACATAAAAATAAAAACAAAACACAAAACACAAAAAACAAAAAAAACAAAATCAAAATAAAAACTCAAAACAATCTTTCCAAACATTTTGTGAAGAGAAATGACTCATGCACATGACTTAAACGTTTTGACAATAAAAGCTCAATTTTAGACATTATTCACAAAGCGGCAAAGTTCAAAACATAATATGCTCAAAGTGTAGTAGTGTGATAGCCAAATGCAACAAATTCCCCAATCTTAGTTTCCACACAATTTCAAAAATCATACCAAGTACAAATGCAACTTCAAATCTCACCAAAGTTGTCCTCTCACAAATGAATCACTCGGAAGAGGGCTACAATGCAATACTCAGTTATAAACATGAGGTTAGAGTTAAACCATAAGGACTTAACTCGAAATAAAAAGATGAAGGACTTGCATTAATATGATCTCAAGAAGGATGCCAAACACTTAAAAGTAGAAAAATGAATGCAATTCAACCACATGACATTTAAGATCAATTTAGGTCTTTAGCATAGGTTGTAATGGGGCCAAGGGTGTAAGGTGAGTAAGAAATGAAGGGTATGGATAAAACAAAGTCCAAGAAACTCAAAATATAAGAGCATAAAACAATTGTTTACAAGACTTCGAATAATCACGATTAGATTTTTTCTTTTACGCGATCAAAACTCCTTATACCTTCATTTACAATGATTCATACTCCTTTCCTTAAACACCAATTTATTTTGAAGGCCCAAAAATGAAACCCAAAAATGAAATTTCATTCAACCACCACTTAATTACAACTTTTCTCTTTTCTTTCACCAATTGTGTGATTTTTTTTTTCTTTTTTGAAATGTAACACCCATTCCCAAACTTAGTATGAAAAACATATCCGAATTAGAGCTCATGAATTCCTTAGAAAGGTAAATATTTGTTTTTCAGGCTAAGGCGAGGAAATATAATTGGTAAAATGAAAGAAAAGGTTTACATGTAGGCTCAAAATGGTAAACAATGGAAAATCATGCTTAAGCATGCATAAGGTTAGCTTGAAAGGCACAAACGATCCAAAGAAGGCCTTAATATCACTTCTTAAAATGTCATGAAGTCAAATTGCATAAGAATGAATGACTTTTAAGTGATCAACCAAATCAATGAATAATGAGATCAAACAACAACTTTGATGACAAGAAAATAAGAGTATGTGTATAACACTCATGAAATGAAGCACAAGGCTCAAAAGCTCACATTATATGGTTATATAAGTCTAATTTATGCTTGATACAATTCTTTGGGTCATGCAAATCCTTTAATTGGAAAATTATGAAACAAATGGCAAGTGCAAAGAAGGTTTCGAACATGTCATGCTAGAACGATGCCAAATTAATTAATTAATTAATTTTTTTTTACAATAAAAATTTACAAGGAAAACAAAATAAATAATAAATAAAATTCAATTTTCATTTAAGTCATGCAAACATTTATCACAATCTCATCAAATGTGTTCGGAAAGTGAATAAAATCAAAATCAAAATCAAAATAAAAGCAAGACTTAACAAAATAAAATAAAAATAAAAACAAGCAAATAAATAAATATAAAAAAAAATTAAGGAAAAACCAAATTTACATGCTAAACTCCAATACCCCCAAACCTAGAAATGAACATTGTCCTCGATGTTTAAAAATTAGCCACAAACAATGTCATAACAACAAATGAAAGGTATTAAAGCAAATTATAAAAAAAAATCACAAAATCACAAAAGAAAACAAAAACAAAATAATTATAAAATAAAAATTACAACACAAACAAACAAACAAACAAAAAAAAAAAAAAATTGAAACAGTAAACCCTAATCACACAATTCTGAAATCCAAAAAAAATTTTGAAGCCCAAAGCCCACAATTTCGAAACACAAACCACGGTGAATTTAACACACTTTGAAACCCAAACTAAAGTGAAACCCGACCCACAATTTGTTTTCATTTTCGGCTTTTTATTATTATTTAGTTTTGTAAAAACAAACTATCGAACCGTGATTAGCAACACAAAGAGCGGGATTTTAACATGGGTCATGATGTCTCGGTTCAGTGTAAGGGACCAACAGACAGGGCGAGACACGTGTCGACGCATAGAGGTGCCGCAGACTCCACAAGCAAAAATTACGGGCTAATGTTAAGGCGCGAAGACTTTACTGAAAGCGTTCGTTCAGAAAAGACACGTCGTGATAAATGAGTTGGGTATGGTTGGAAGGCGAGAAGGTTGTGGGACTCAAGGAATGCTGGAGATTCAGAAAATGCTCAGATGCTGCAATGGCTAGGGTTTGTCAAAGACTAAGTCTATAAGAAAGGGTGAAAAAAAACGCAAACTCAGAAACACACAAAAGAGAAAAGAAAGAAAGAAGAAAAGAGAGTGAGAAATCAAATGGCCTCTAACTACCCATTTTCGTTGGATCTCAACCTAGCTCCACCGACTCAGACACGAGGCCAAGCAACGGCACCAGTATGGATGCCCTACTTTGCTTCCGCACGGGGGCCTGTGACAGTAACTGACTCAATACTCCTGGACAACGATGTTGCCATTGGAGTGGCTAGAAATTTAGTGACTCCTAAAGATATACGTGTTCTGGGGACAAGGGATGACAACCGGGTCGTGAGCGATGCCTTGGCACTGAGCGTGCAGAGTACGGCAACAGTCGCAAGTTTGGGTCATCGCCTACTTGCGAAGTCCCATGAGGTAGAGGTGCTAAAGGGTCAGTTGGCGGCGGAGCGAAGTATGGTTGAAGAGTGTCAGACTGCTATAAAAAGCTTGAAAAGGGAGAGGTCAAGGATAGTGGAGGTGAATCGACACCAGCTAGAAGTATTGCGGGACGAGAATAAAAACCTATCAAAAATGGTAGAGTTGTACTCTCGCGACATGCGAAAACAGCTGGAGGACCTAGACCGACCGGGTAAACGCAAACAAGCAGATCGCGAGAGTAGTTACGCTCAAGCTAAGATTGCGATCTTTGGGAGCTCAAGTGGTGAGCCCCAAGAGGCTGTGCATGAAGCCCAGGAAGAGGACAGCCAGAGGGCCAAACTCAAAGCTCCAATGGTCGAGACACCGAGCACTGTGAAGAAATGACTTCTACTGCATTATTGATGTTTTTATTTTATTTTATTTTATTTTTTTGGTTGTTTTTGTCTTTATTTTGTTTTGGAAATAAAAGAGTAAATTTGCAGAAGGAAAAAGAAAACGGAAAAGAAAGCACACTTTCCAAACTTAAATCAAACGAAGACGACAAACGGAAATGGAAGCACAGTTCCCTAACTAAAATAAAATAAAGAAGATAGCCGAAAGGGAAAGGCAAAAACACAAAGCTCTAGAAAATGAAAGTAACGGGCAAAACAATAAAACACCAGAAAACACGGAAAAAAGAAAAGTAAAGTGAAAGTAAAGGTGCTCCCCCTTGAAGCGATTAGGTCGAGCATGCCCGGGAAATCCGAAATGGTGTTGGCACCTTCATCAGCATATGTCTATTTAAAGCACGCCTCTGCAAGCGGATGATACCCAGCATTTCTTCCTGCAACTCAAGGAAAAACATCAAAAAATCCAGAAACAGAAAAAAAAAAAAAAAATGGCATCCTCATGCACTCACCTTGATGATCTCAACCTTGAGCTCTCACTTGCACCACCGAATGCCCAGACAAGGGCTCCTCCAAACACTGTCTTTCCAAACTCTTCATATCATCACGGCACGGCCTCAAACTTTGCTGAGGCAATACCGAACTTTTCTGAGGCACTGTCGAACAGAGCAGTGCTGCTAGGAGGCATGATTAGCAGCAAGCTCACTCCGACAGATCATCTGCATGTGGCACAGAGGTCTGATAAGGCAACGGTAGAGGAGTCCCACAATTTAACTGTGCTCCACGCGGTCTCCGCTACCAATTTGGGCATGCGATTACTGGCGAGGACAAGGGAGTGTGCCGCAATGAGCGAGGAAATAGCTTCCTTGAAGGCTATGGTGGCGGACTTGCAGAAGCGGCTCTACTGTGCCAATCAGCACGTGGAAGCACTGCAGAGAAAAAATGAGGACCATGTGGAGCTGCTGCAGATTCTACAAGTGCGAGAAAATAGAGTCAAGCCATGATGATGATGGAGATGAAGAAGATGAAGAAGATGATGAAGAAGATGATGATGTTGTTTTTTTTATTTTTATTGTTTTTTTTATTTTATTTATTTTATTGTTTTTATTTTTTTTATTTTTTTATGCAATGTTTGAAATAAAAAAAAGTGTTTTAACACTCAGAAATAAACTAACTAACCATACCACGTAAATAAATAAACTAACATAACAAAACAAAAACAGAAACAAAACAAAAACAAAGACTCAACAGAAAAGAAAACAAAGAAAATAAAGAAAACTTTAATTTAAAAACACACGAATATACAAGCAACTCACGGATGACCAGTTAAGGGCCTCAGAAAACACAGCCAGGGGATCCGGGAAGGTTGGAGGGGTCACAATGGTCCCGCTTAAAACCCAAACTTCTTAGACACCGAAGGTGTCGCCTAAAGAACTCCTAGACACTGTATTAACGGAAGTGCTCACTAGGGTTACCATAAGTCGGCTCATATGAAAAATCTTTTTTTTTTTAAAATTTTTTAAGATAAGAAACAAAAACAAATTAAGATAAAATGAAACAACAAACCACAAACAAAATGAACTAAGTACTGTAAACAAATTCAAACAAACAACATAAATTGTTGTACTAAAAGAAACAAACCAAGAAACCAAAGAAAAAAAACAAACAGCACTTTCTATCACCCGTTTATCACCATTTGGACAGATTCGTTTCTATGTTTTTCAGCTTCGACCTCTGTTCAGTTTTTAGGCTATAACTTTCCAACCGTAAGTCCAAATTTTACGTTCTTTATATGGTTGGATTCAGCACAGAAAAACAAAGAACTTAACGCGGACCAAAAGGTAAAAACAATGACGGAAATAAACATAATTCAAAGAAGAGAAAGGATTGAAATGCTCCCCCTTGAAGCGATTAGGTCGAATGTGATGCACTTGGAGGTCGCGACTTCTCCCATTGCTCCACACTTCCCATTCTTGTGATTGAGATTGCCATCTCTCTCCATTTTTATTGAGCTATAATAAATTGCTAAAACAAACACAGAAAACTTGAAATAGAATTAAAAGGATGAGGAAATAAAAACTAAAATGAAAAGGAAAATCAACACACATCCAATTCCATGCTTCAAAGCAACAAGCACCAATGGGTTGTGTAAGCTGGGACTTAAACCCAGTTCTCTTGCTTGTTGGGCAATTGTCCTTTTCTGTTGGACTACAAACACAACTTGTCCATTAACGTCATTAACTTTAAAACTTGAAATTGTCCAGTTAAGAAAAAAAAATTAAAGTAGGAAAGCCAAATAGAATCAAACAATGTTACCGATCCCCGGCAACGGCGCCAAAAACTTGGTTCCTAGATACAGCTGCACCAAAATGGATTCAGTTGCATCCTCAACTTGTGATACTCGCAAGTGCACGAGCCGTTCGGTAGTATAGCGTATGACTAATTCAACTTGAAAACTTAAGAAAAGAATTTACATTACAAAGAAAAATAAACTACAACTAAGAAGCAAAAGGAAAGCTAGAATTGAGAACTAGAAAGCAAAATTAAGAGAATTTGAGGGAGAGAAGGGAAGGGAGCTCTAGAGAAGTGTTTGAGAGCTCCCCCCCTTGGGGTGTTTTTACAAGCTTAGAGAACTTCCCTATTTATAGGCCTAGGGGAAGTGAAAATCTGAATTCAATATGGCTAATGCATACAACACTTGTTTTATAAAATCTGAAATGGTTGATGCACTTATATTAGAAAATCTAAATTGGGTGATGCACTTGTATTAGAAAATCTTGAATTGGTTGATGCACTTCACCAATAGATCCCACCAGCAGCCCTAGCTCATCTTCATGTCACCATGACCAAGCTTCCAACCAGAAATGATAGCTCATACCTAGCTCACCATGACCAAGCATCCAACCAGCACATGCTGAGGTCAGCATGACCAGCAATTTCAAGGGCTTACGAATTGGGCTTCCCTTAAGCAAATTAAGACTTTAAGCACTCAAACTTGAAGTTCAGAATGTCTTCTTTCCAGCCATATATCATTTGGGCCAATCCAAGGTCGGAGGAGGAAGTTAAGGCCAAAACAAATTGCTAACTCATTTTGCGCGCTGATAAAATCCATCCTGAGCATGGCTCTGTGTTTGCTAGGTAACAGACTCCACAATTATCCAATGGGGCTGAATTTCGGATATGTTATAGTATACATCCATTGGAACAACTTTCATGAAGAATGTGGCCTCATCCGAGCTATGTAGGTTGCTGAAACAAAGCTTGCAATATGACCTACGAAACTGGGCTGGCAGGGGACTGTAGCCAAAATTGAGTTTGTCTTTAAGCTCTTCATCCATTCATCCAAATTAGGCCCTAACATGCATGGATTGCATCATTTACTATCCAAAGCCCTCATTATTACCTAAAGCTCAATGAACTGAAAGATAAACACAAAAAGGATTAAAAGCACAAGTTTAACTCAAAAACATAACCAAATCATAAGCTAGAAGGGTACAAAATGATATACAATTATGAACCGATCACATACAACACTTGTTTTATAAAATCTGAAATGGTTGATGCACTTGTATTAGAAAATCTAAATTGGGTGATGCACTTGTATTAGAAAATCTAAATTGGGTGATGCACTTGTATTAGAAAATCTTGAATTGGTTGATGCACTTCACCAATAGATCCCACCAGCAGCCCTAGCTCATCTTCATGTCACCATGACCAAGCTTCCAACCAGAAATGATAGCTCATACCTAGCTCACCATGACCAAGCATCCAACCAGCACATGCTGAGGTCAGCATGACCAGCAACTTCAAGGGCTTACAACTTGGGCTTCCCTTAAGCAAATTAAGACTTTAAGCACTCAAACTTGAAGTTCAGAATGTCTTCTTTCCAGCCATATATCATTTGGGCCAATCCAAGGTCGGAGGAGGAAGTTAAGGCCGAAACAAATTGCTAACTCATTTTCCGCGCTGATAAGATCCATCCTGAGCATGGTTCTGTGTTTGCTAGGTAACGGACTCCAGATTTATTCAATGGGGCTGAATTTTGGATATGTTATAGTACACACCAATTGGAACAACTTTCATTAAGAATGTGGCCTCATTCGAGCTATGTAGGTTGTTGAAACAAAGCTTGCAATATGACCTACGGAACTGGACTGGCAGGGGGCTGTAGCCAAAATGAGTTTGTCTTTAAGCTCTTCATCCATTCATCCAAATTAGGCCTTAACATGCTTGAATTGCATGAATTATGCTCTCTAAAGCCATCATTCTTACCTAAAGCTCAATGAACTGAAAGATAAACACAAAAAGGATTAAAAGCACAAGTTTAACTCAAAAACACAACCAAATCATAAGCTAGAAGGGTACAAAATGATATACAATTATGAACCGATCAGGTGACTGGGAAAATAATGAAGATTTGGAGGGAAGAACTTCTTGGCAATTTTAACTGGGTCGCCTAACTCTTCAAGATAAGACTCTACAACAAAAAGATGAGTATGGCTTCTGGCAGCATAATTTGACCTTTTAACTGGGCTTTGGCTATGAGAAGGAACTGAAGCAGATGGGTTAACTATGAAAGGATCATACTGGAAAACTAAAGCTGACTGATAATTAGGGCATAAAGAAGGTTGGCTCAAGGGATTAAACCTATTATTAACTGGAATGGGAGAATAACCTGGGAAGGGCACAAGTTGGGTGGATGACTCTTGCTTGACTGGCATAGGCATCAAGGTAGCTGGGAGGATTCTGGCTTGACTTGGGCTTGGTTGACTCAGATGAGTGTACTGCATTTTTTGCTTTTCTTTTTCTTTTTATGTGCTGGACATGGCTCTGCTTGTTTGTCCTGCAGGAACTCTCTTGTAAGAAAATCAGGAATACTGTTTGCACTACCTCTCAAATATTCTAACTCAAAATCAAAAACACTCAAAATGGCCTGCCATCGTGCAAAAATCTGTTTACTAGCTATATTTTTAACATCTTTTTCTAAAACATGCTTTGCTGACTTGCAATCGACTCTCTAAAAACTTTTGATTTAATAAATCATCTTGAAATCTACTTATGCATAATACAATAGATAAAATTTCTTTTTTAATCGTACTAAAATTAACTTGAGATTGGCTCCATACTCTGGAATGAAAACGAACAATTTGCTCAGGGGACTCAGGGTTAACTCTTTGCTTTAGAATACCACCATAACCTGTTTCAGAGGCATTTGTTTCAACAATTTTAAAGGCATTTACTGAAGGAATACCTAGGCATGGAAGAGACTTGACATGAACTTTGATTTGTTTAACTATTTCTGTGTGACTCAGGGTCCAGGCAGGAGGATTGCTCTGGAGACGATCAAACAGGGGCTTACATAACTTTCTTAGATTTTGATAGAAATCAGAAACATAATTTAAAGATCCTAAAAATCTCTGAAGTTGGCTTTTCTCTAGAATTTGATCAGGAAACTTATCTGCAAACTGGATAACTCGATTGATTGGGCTTATTTGACTTTGACTTATATTGAAACCTAGAAACCTGACATTGACTTGGAATAACTTGATCTTCTTAGCTGAAATAACCAAACCATTAGTTTTTACTATTTGTAAGAACTTATGTAAATGCTTCCAGTGCTGCTCAATTGACTCAGAGAAAATTAACACATCATCAATATAAACTATGGAAAAATGACTGTAATTATTAAAAATTTCATTCATTATTTTCAGGAATTCACTAGGCGCATTTTTTAATCCAAAAGGCATAACATTCCACTCATAATGACCGAAAGGGGTCACAAATGCAATTTTGTATCTATCTGACTCCTTAACTTTGATTTGCCAAAAATCACTCTTCATATCAAATTTACTAAAAATTACTGCATTTTCCAGCTTGTTAACTAAATCTCTTTTATTAGGAATTGGGTATCTAATCCATTCTAAAACTGAATTAAGGGGCTTATAATTAATAACTAGGCGTGGGGCTCCCCTTTCTAACTCAGCATTTTTCTGAATGTAAAAGGCTGGACAAGACCAAGGCGACTTACTTTTTCTAACTATTCCTTTGTTGACTAAATCCGTGACTTCGGCTTTACACAATTCCATTAACTCTTGGCTCATTTGAATTGGACGAGCTTTAGTGGGAATATTCTTTTCACTGAATGACTTGACATAGGGTAAAGTAACTACATGTTGCTTACGGTGCCAAAAGGCATTGGGTAAATAAGAACAAACTTCATTTTTTAACTTTTCTTCAAATTTACTAATTTGTAACTGGAGTGACTTGTCGGCTAACTGTTGTTCTACTCGCTTAAACTTAATTTCTTCTTTTAAAAAGTTAACTTGATTTGTTTTATTCTAAATTAACTTAATTGACTTAGACACTGCTGACTTCTGGAGTAACTTAAGACTATGTAATTCTGGCTTAGTTAAAAACTCGAATATAACCTTTTCTCCTAATTGGCTTGAGGTGACTCCGTCATATTCTACCTGGAAAGGATAAAGCAGTGAAATAAAGGGTAAACCTAAAATTACTTCATCTGTGATATCCTGAATTAGAACAAAGGACGTCTTAAAGCATATTTTATTTTGGCATACATGGGGTTTAGGCAACTCATATTTTAATTTTAAAGCTTTACCAGATGCTGTTCCTAAGACTTCTTTTGACTTCTTGTAAAACTGGGTTGGAACTAAACCTCCCTGAATACAATTTAAATCGGCTCCTGAATCAAAAAGGGCAACTGTGTTTAATTCAAATTCATTAATAAAAATACTAACTCGAGAATACCATTTTCTAAAATTAATTTGCTTAATCAACTTAATTACTTTATCTTCTTTATCAGACGACTCAGGTTCTGACTCAGAACTAGACTTTCCAAAGGGATTACTAGACTCTGCTCTAGATTCTAATAGCTTAACTAAATCCTTTTTAATTTCGTAATTCTCAGTTTGTAACTTTTGGCTTATTTGTTTTAATTCTAAAATTTCCTTCTTAACTGTTTTGACTTCTAACTGGAGATCCTGAAGAGTGACATCTTTCTTTTTATTAAACCTTTCAAGCGTAGTATTAAGACTTATCTTAGGCTAACTATTAGAACTGGGTTCTTCTTGGCTTATGACTTTTCTAAGCTTTCTAAGATACTCAGATTTTAACTCGGGATCCTGGATTTTACTAATTAATTCAATTAACAACTCTTCTTGTTCTTCTTGCTTAGTAAGAACACAGATTGATTTACTTAGGACTTTGCAACACTTATCTTTACATCCTAACAGAATTCTTGGTGAACTAGACTGGGAACTATCTGAACTATAGTTAACCGAACTATCTGAGGGCATAGGATCTGACTCAGTGTTGGCTAACTCAAGTACTTTGATTAGTTTGGCTTCATCTTCAGATTTTAACTTTAACTGTTTAATTGTGTCTTTAACTTTGCACTCATTAGCGAAATGACCGAATCTTTTGCACTTAAAACATTTAACTTCTGTTTTATCTGAACTTTTCTTAAAGCTGCTCTGTTTACTCTGTCGGTAACCTTCTGACCATTTACTTTTCCTAGGGGTAAACTTCTTTTTACTATAAAACTCATCATTATTTCTGAAGGAATCTTTCTTACGGGAATAATGGCGTCTTTTACTAAAGCGTTTATCATGGCTTCTTTTGACTTGTCTAGACGGCGGGACCGGGGCTAGACCATACTGTTCGCAGAAATTACCTAACTCATATTTGGCATTTTTACTGTCGGCTTGGATTGATTTTCCTATTTTTAAATCTACACACATTTTCATACCGACCTAGTTAATTGTACTAATTATATTACCGTAGGTTAACTCATCATAATTAATTTGACCTTACTCATTGCTTAAGACTGTTCTAATCTTATGAGCAAACAAATTAGGGAGACCATTAATAAACTTTTCTTTCCAAAACGCTTGATTACTATCATCTCTTAACATAACTTTGGAAATGAAAACATCTTTATACCATCTAAAATCACTTAGCTTATAGGGCACCTGAGATTACTTAACTGGTCATGAATTCTAGCTGTTGTACTACTATGTGTACCAATAAAATGCTCAATTATTGTATATAAAAGGACATTGACTCCGTCTTCTATGCCTGTTCCTATACGCTCATCTAAAATGTGGAGACCATCTTCATTTATTTTAAAGGCATGAATTATACTTAATTTTGCTTCTTCTGTGAGATGTTTATCCCACCAGAAACGAAGTGTTCCTGTGAAGCCTGTTTCTAAAAGGGAAACTATTTCTGACTGTCTTAACTGGTGATTAGTGGCAAAACTATTGGCTACCATAGACATATGTTGTAACTTATTGAGTATCTCCTGTTCGGATAAACCATCGATATTCCACTCATATAGCTTATCAGAAGATACAGAGAACTGACTCTGGGTTCTTTCTTCAAACTGGACATCTGGAGGCGTAGGCTTAGGATACCAATTTTAGGTAAGGCTTGTGGGTTTAATTTTACCTGTTAAACGACTAACTTTAAGACTCTGTGCATCCTGGTTAACCTGGAGGGTACTAAAGGCTTGTTCAATTTTAGAAATATTACTAATTTCTGATTCTTGACTAGAAACTGAATCTAGAGACATAATTGACTCACTATCAGAATTAACTTCAAATTGTAAGACTTTAACTGAGGTCTCTTCTTCTTTTCCTTTATCCTTATTTGGCTTAGGTGTGACTGGGGTTAACTCCTTAAACATTTCTTCAATTTTCTTCATTGTTGGACTAACTTTAAGGGAAGATTCTGGTTTCAACTCTTGAAATTTAACTAAAGGCTTTTCATTCTTAGGCTTAACGGTGACTTCACTGGGAGTTAACTTATCAACTTTTGTTTCTATTTTGTCTAATTGTTTACCTATGACTATTAGGCTTGCGTTGGCATAATTATTCTATTCTATGACTCTTTTGTCTAAATCATCTTTTGACTCAGCAATTTTGTAAGGACTAGCAATGATTTTGGCATTCTTGTGGTTAATGACTATTGATTCGACTGGGGTACTGGGGGGTGAGTACTAATAACTTTGGTGTTATCTGCTTTTTCCCATTTTTCTTGAGATAAAGTAACTAACTTTTGACTCATGTATTTACTTTCTACATAATCAAGATAAGGTGACTCAGACCTAGTTACTTTTAGATATTCTTTCCACTCATTGAAAATTTCTTTTCTTTGAGCTTTGGGGAAGGAATCATGATACTTGGCTTTTCTTTCGGCATTTTCAGGGGCTTGGAAATGGGCATCTAACTTGGACCAATGAATTTTAAATGGTTTACTAAGAACTCTTAACTGGGCATCACAAAGTTCAAAGGTGGAACCTTCAAAATTTGTACGAGTAGGTGACTCTGGTTGAACTGGCTCAGGAGGAGCAGTAGGGGCTTTTCCGTATCTTGGTTGAACTACTTGCTTTTGTTTTTCTAAATCATTAATTTTAAGATCAATTAGGGCTCTATCAGCTTCTAAATCTCTTTCTGTTATTGAGGATGACTCAGCTGACGAATGTCTAGCTGGGAGCTTAAAACACTGACTAGGCATCGGTAACTGTTCTAATTGGACTATGGATTTAACTGGTCTATCAAAACTAATCTTAACTGTACCATCTAAATAAGGTTGAATGTAATCTAAATCGTTTAGACTACGTTGAACCGGCTTAGGGGGGCATTTAGTTGTTAAAACCCAATCTAGAAATAACTTTATATCAGACCATCTAACACTACTACAAAAAACACTTTGCGCGACGAAATAAGTTTGTTGCGCAAAGTACAATTTCATCGCGCAAACTTTGCCCGACGAAATTTTGGTCGCGCAAGCTCTGTTGCACAAAGATCGTCAAGAAAGGGTTTGCGCGACAAAAAATATTCTTTGTGCGACGAATACTAACGTCGCTCAAAGCTACTTTGCGCGACGAATCTTAACCACTTTGCGCGACGAATACTAACTACTTTGCGCGACGAATACTAACCACTTTGCGCGACGAATACTTACCACTTTGCGCGACGAATATTAACTACTCTGCGTGACGAATATTATTTACTTTGCGCAACGAATATTATCTACTTTGCGCGACGAATAATATAACTTTGCGAGACGAATCCTAGTGTCGCACAAATCTTTGCGCGACGAATTCTATTGTCGCGCAAATCTTTGCGCGACGAAATATTCAATTTTTTTAAAATTTTGTGTTAAAATTTTTTTTACTTAAAATAAACTAGTTTAATAGTTTGGGTGACTAAATATTTTGACATTTTGTTTTATTATTTCTCTTATATCAATTTCATTATATTAATTTTTTTCAAAATTTTACTTTTTAAATTTAATTTAATTGTATTATTTTATTTTTTTTAATTATTTTAATTTAAATTGACATATTCAAAATAAAATTACATATAAAAAATAGTGGTCAAATTATCCAATATATATAATATTCAAAATGTATACATAAATTAACAAAGTACAATAATAAAATCTACAAGCCTATTGTGGTGGTAGTGGCGGAGGATTCCCAAATTATCCTCAACTTTAGCCGTAAAAGTCTCGACGATTCCCTACAAAAAAAAAAAATTAAATATTGTCAAATAACATAAAAATAACATAAAATAATAACAAAAAATTGGCATAAACTCAAAACTAACTCCAAAAACACATACTAATGAAAAAAATTTAAAATTTGGAGAGAATATACCTTTTGGCAAGATTTTGAGTGAGTGAGAATGGGAGAGGGAGAAGTGAGTGAGAATGAGAGAGAATTTGAGAAGATAGTGAGAGAGAGAGAGATGAAAGAGTGAGTGAGAGTGAGAGATGATGAAAAGAGAGATAAGAGAGTGAGTGAGAGTGAGAGATAGTGAAGAGAGAGATGAGAGATTAAGTGAGAGGAGTGAGTGTGAGAGAAAGGGTAGGATTTGGGGAGAGGGAAAGAGAGAGGAGAGGTAAGAGTAGAAGACATTGAGAAAATGGTGGAGGAGTTATTTTGGTTTTAAAAGCCATATCACTTTGCGCGACGAAATAATATATTGGTCGCACAAAGTCTCGAAAAAAATTTAAAAAAAAATTTCCCATTTTTGGTGCGCGCCCAAATTTTTAGGGTTTTGCGCGACGAATTTTTGGTCGCTCAACGTTTTGCGCGACCAAAATATTCCCGCGTCCCATTTTTGGTGCCCGCCCAAAATTTTAGAGTATACTTTGCGAGACGAAACCTTATATATTGGTCGCGCAAAGTCGTATTTTTTTTATAAAAAATTTCCCATTTTTGGTACCCGCCCAAATTTTAGAGTATACTTTGCGCGACGAAACCTTATATTGGTCGCGCAAAGTCGTAATTTTTTTTTTTTAAATTTCCCATTTTTGGTACCCGCCCAAATTTTTAGAGTATACTTTGCGCGACGAAACCTTATATATTGGTCGCGCAAAGTCGTATTTTTTGTTATATTTAAATTTCCCATTTTTGGTACCCGCCCAAATTTTTAGAGTATACTTTGCGCGACGAAACCTTATATTGGTCCTGCAAAGTCGTAATTTTTTTTTTTTAATTTCCCATTTTTGGTACCCGCCCAAATTTTTAGAGTATACTTTGCGCGACGAAACCTTATATATTGGTCGCGCAAAGTCGTAATTTTTTATATATTTAAATTTCCCATTTTTGGTACCCGCCCAAATTTTTAGAGTATACTTTGCGTGACGAAACACTATATATTGGTCGCGCAAAGTTGTAATTTTTTTTTTTAAATTCTCATTTTTTGTACCCGCCCAAATTTTTAGAGTATACTTTGCGCGACGAAATACTATATATTGGTCGCGCAAAGTCTTAAAAAAAAATTAAAGCTACTAATAAATATATATACTATTCAATTTCTTAAGTGTTATACGTACAAAATAAACAAATTTAAAGCTACTCAACAATCCAATCATCAAACTTGTTTGTTTATAGTTCGAGATCATATACGCCAAAATTCAGAAAAAATAAACATTAAGAGATCAATTAATGGGACAAAACATTTCGACGGTTATAAAAGAAAAATCAAGATTTAATGGTTATTTCAACTCTGATTTTGATGATTTTTTACAGCTACACTCCTTGAACCTATATGAATACAATGACTGCATTCGATCGTCAATTTAAAATATTTACACTAGTAGATACCACAAAATCTTATGTTATATTTAATAAAAGTATAAATAAACTCTTAATTGTTAGTGAATATATTGTTTTGATGGCATATGTATTCTATGAAACTAGTTTCAACGATCCAACCGTCAAATTTGTTTGTTTATACTTCGAGATCGTATACCCCAAAAATCAGAAAAAATAAACATTCAGAGATCACGTAATGGGACAAAACTTTTCGATGGTTATAAACAAAAATCACGATTTAACGGTTATTTTAACTCCGATTTTGATGATTTTTTTACAGCTACACTCCTTGACCCTATATGAATACAATGACTCAATTTGATCTTCAATTTAAAATATTTACACTAGTGGATACAACAAAATCTTATGTTGTATTTAATGAAAGTATAAATAAACTCTTAATTGTTAGTGAATATATTGTTTTGATGGCTTACGCATTCTAAGAAACTAATTTCAACGATCCAACCGTTAAACTTGTTTGTTTACACTTCGAGATCATATACGCCAAAAATCGGAAAAAATAAACATTCAGAGATTAAGTAATATGACAAAACTTTTCGACGGTTATAAACGAAAAATCATGATTTAACGGTTATTTCAACTCTGATTTTGATGATTTTTTACAGGTACACTCCTTGACCCTATATGAATACAATGACTCAATTTGACCTTCAATTTAAAATATTTGCACTAGTGGATACCACAAAATCTTATGTTATATTTAACAAAAGTATAAATAAACTCTTAATTGTTAGTGAATATATTGTTTTGATGGCATATGTATTCTGTGAAACTAGTTTCAATGATCCAACCGTCAAATTTGTTTGTTTATACTTCGAGATCGTATACCCCAAAAATCAGAAAAAATAAACATTCAAAGATCACGTAATGGGACAAAACTTTTCGATGGTTATAAACAAAAATCACGATTTAACGGTTATTTTAACTCCGATTTTGATGATTTTTTTACAGCTACACTCCTTGACCCTATATGAATACAATGACTCAATTTGATCTTCAATTTAAAATATTTAGACTAGTGGATACCACAAAATCTTATGTTTTATTTAATGAAAGTATAAATAAACTCTTAATTGTTAGTGAATATATTGTTTTGATGGCATACGCATTCTACGAAATTAGTTTCAACGATCCGACCGTCAAACTTGTTTGTTTATACTTCGAGATCATATACGCCAAAAATCGGAAAAAATATACATTCAGAGATCAAGTAATAGGACAAAACTTTTCGACGGTTATAAACGAAAAATCACGATTTAACGGTTATTTCAATTTCGATTTTGATGATTTTTTACAGCTACACTCCTTGACCCTATATGAATACAATGACTCAATTTGACCTTCAATTTAAAATATTTGCACTAGTGGATACCACAAAATCTTATGTTATATTTAACAAAAGTATAAATAAACTCTTAATTGTTAGTGAATATATTGTTTTGATGGCATATGTATTCTATGAAACTAGTTTCAATGATCCAACCGTCAAATTTGTTTGTTTATACTTCGAGATCGTATACCCCAAAAATCAGAAAAAATAAACATTCAAAGATCACGTAATGGGACAAAACTTTTCGATGGTTATAAACAAAAATCACGATTTAACGGTTATTTTAACTCCGATTTTGATGATTTTTTACAGCTACACTCCTTGACCCTATATGAATACAATGACTCAATTTGATCTTCAATTTAAAATATTTAGACTAGTGGATACCACAAAATCTTATGTTTTATTTAATGAAAGTATAAATAAACTCTTAATTGTTAGTGAATATATTGTTTTGATGGCATACGCATTCTACGAAATTAGTTTCAACGATCCGACCGTCAAACTTGTTTGTTTATACTTCGAGATCATATACGCCACAAATCGGAAAAAATAAACATTCAGAGATCAAGTAATAGGACAAAACTTTTCGACGGTTATAAACGAAAAATCACGATTTAACGGTTATTTCAATTTCGATTTTGATGATTTTTTACAGCTACACTCCTTGACCCTATATGAATACAATGAACCAATTCGATCGTCAATTTAAAATATATATTTTCTAACAAAAACCCAATCCGAACTACAATAATATATTTTATTGATTTTTGTAAAGACTTTGCGAGACGAATATTATTATTTCGTCGCCCAAAGTCATCCAAAAAATTTTAAAAATAATTTTTATTTGATTTATTTTTGTAAACACTTTGCGAGACGAAGATTATGATTCCGTCACGCAAAGTCATCCAAAAATTTTTAAAAATAATTTTTTATTTTATTTATTTTTGTAAACACTTTGCGAGACGAATGACACTTCATCGCGCAAGACTTTGTGCACCGAATTTTTGTCTTTCGTCGCGCAAAGTCATGCATAGATTTTTAAAAATATTTTTTTATTTAATTTATTTTTGAAAAGACTTTACGAGACGAACCACGCTTCGTCGCGTAAGACTTTGTGCACCGAATTTAAGTGTTTCGTCATGCAAAGTTACTTTTCGCGACGATGCTTTGTCGTCGCGCAAAGTGACTTTGTGCGACGATGTGTGTTTAGTTGCGCAAAATTTAGTCACGTAATATTTTGTGCGACGAAGTTTAATTTTCATCGCGCAAAGGTTTTTTTTTACTAGTGTAATCATTTTGGGAACTGTGATATTAGCATTATACGTATGACTCTGAATTAAAAGCGTTTGATTCTTTGGGCTTTTACTAAGGGCTTGAAAATTCATATTTGTACCAGTGACTTTATAATAAATTCTATAAATTAAAGCTAGAGGTTGACTACCTGGTAAGATATTATAACCATGCGTTTTAATATTTAAAGTTAAAACTTTCAATATGTGAGGATCACTTAGGCTAACTTTGAAATCTGGAAAACAATCAAAATGATCTGGACCATGACTTAAGCTTGACTCAATAATTCCTAAAACACCATCTTCGAAATCATAAAATCTAGCATCTCTTAAACTTAAAAGAATTGCTGCATTAAGACCTAACTTAGTTAAAGGTTTAACTGCAACTTGAACTAATCCTATATGCAAGAAATTATTACCTTCTTTCCTATGTTTCTTAATTGACTCAAGATTAAGTAATTGACATGTTTCATGTTCTTTTCCTAAGGCATAGACTTGTTCTACTGTCTTCATATGCGTAGTTTCCTTAAATGCATTAATGGACCATTTTTGCTTATAGATTTCTTTACTAGGGACTCTAGGTATATTCCAATAATTACAGTGTAACTCACTACTAGTTGACTCAAATTCTAATTGTTCTTCATTAACTATGTCTGGCACTGGGCATAAACTGGTTCTAGAACTAGAAGAATTAACTGAATTGGTTCTAAATAAGTGACTCATTTTGCTTACGTGATTAATTTAAATCTACTTAATTAGAAAGACTCTTACATAACTTCTAAGTATAGAAAGACTCTTGGGTGACTCCTAAGACTGACTCTAAGGTACCTAAGACCTATGAGTTTCTCTCTGTCTCACCTTCTTGTGCCGCAACCGCTCACGCCGCTACCTGGGACTTACTGTTTGGTTCTGGACTTACCTTACGGACTCTTGAGAGGTAGAACCTAAGGAACTAGATAACTTGGAGGAGACTTAGAAGTAACTTGGGAGACTTACTAACTCTGAAGAGACTTGGGAGACTTGCTAACTCAGAAGACTTAAATCAGCCACTTGGGCGATATGAGTAGCAGACTTAGACTCAACTCTTTTAACTCTTACGGCTCTGATACCACAAGGGGATATATATATATAGGATTTTTCTCTTATCCGGATGTTCGGATTGTTTAGCATGTGGACCTCAATGTTTCTTCAGTTTTCTCCTCTTATAAATGCTGCCAAATCAAGCCACTACACTGCTATATAAAAATATCCAGTTGGTGCTGTAGAAGTATACATCTTCAAATCATTTTTTACAATGAAACACAGCTGCAAACATTGGAATTCGCACACTAAACAATCCGGATGTCTGGATAACAGAAAAATCATATATATATATATATATATATATATAGTCCCCTTCAGTTGAGGGATCCCTCAAATAATATTTGAGGGATGGGGCGCTCAACCATTGGATCTGTTTTAATGAGCTTGTGTGGTTGAGATTGATTCAAACCTTTTAACCCGTTTCCTTTCTAATGACCCGCTAGAAACCCGCGTACGCTGGGAAACCAAAAGACGCCCTAAGCAAGCACGCTTGGAGCAGAAACCAAGCTGAAGAGAAAAATCAAGAGACGCGAAGCAAGAGAATCAAACATCCAAGTTGAAGAGGAGGATCCTCCATCGCGAGATTTCTGTGCGAAATAGGTATGGGTATTCCTAGGTGTGGTTGTTTCAAAATCTGAGCCATGGGTTATTGATTTGGGGGTTCTGTGATAAGTTTTGATTTGAGTTCTAATGGGTAATTCTTAATATGGGTTCTAATGGGTAATTCTTTATTTCGGTTATAATGATGAATTCTGGATATAGGTTCTAATGGGTAGTTCTTGATTTGGGTTCCATTGATGAATTCTTGATATAAGTTATAATGGGAAATTTTTAATTTGTGTTCTAATGGTAAATTCTTGATTTGGGTTCTAATGATGAATTCTTTATATAAGTTCTAATGGGCAATTCTTGATTTGATCAAAATCTGATACTACACTTTTCTGCACTCCACAGAGTTGTTTATTCTAATTCTCAAACAAGCTGTACACATATAGAGATATTACACACTCATTTAATCAATAGAAACAGATACGTCATACGTCAACAACAAAAAAGAAAAGCAATTGCTGTTGTTGGTAGAAAAGAAAAATCCAGCTAATGAGCTATTCATTTGGTTTCTCAATTGTTCTTGTGGTTGTAGTGAAACCATACTAGAATTGTAGTCTCATTTTTTCTGTTTTGTTTTTTTTTTTCTTGCATTGCAGGTTTATAATGGAGTAATCTTGTTCGTTTATGTCAGTCTTGAAGTTGGACCATCTACTGTACTTTGGATTTAACATCTTTGGTGGTGTTTGTTTTGCTGTCATGGAACTTCTCATTCAAGTGATCATGTTTGCAGTACTTTTAGGGTTGGATATAAACTTTTATGTTTAGATGATAGTTCTTGGCGCCAACTTGTGCAATTTATTGAAGTTAATAATCAATTTAAGGAGCACCTGCTCTCAAGCAATTCTATGTGAAAAGGCTATTTGAATACAAGGCCAACCTCTTTATCTCAAAGCTTGTTCCATTTGATATATGACGGTTTATACCATTCAGTTTTATTTTTCATTAATGTTCTCCAAAATGATCATACCATTCACATTGTAGAATTTCTCATTGATAAACAGTTATGGGTACTGCTTTCCATTCTATATGTTTTTTCTCTATTGAATTGAATATTCCTTTTGGCTGTCGTGCTTTGCTTGTTTCTGCACAAGGGAGATGTGGCTGTGAAAGGAAGTTAGCAATCTTATAATCTACACATTGTGAAACTTAACTTGCTTCCAATTTTAGTGAGCAGGTTGCAGCAACCTGTAATGCCTCCATTTTTTTTTTCTTTCCAGTTTGTGCTAAGTCTAATATTCTTCTTCGGGTTCTCATGAAACTAACCCATTGACAATGATAGGAAAAACTCAACCTCTTCACAGCAGTTTAAAAACCTTTGAACAGATAATTACGAACAATTTATTGACACTTGAAAATTGAGTTTCGTTTTACATGTACATGATGACAAAAAACCTAAACACTTCCTTGTAGTGGAAGGAACAATATCCGAATTTGACCGAAAAAGAACACACACATCTTGTGTTGTTGCAGACACCTTTCTAGCCATGTCCTTGGTCGTCTGGGTTTCCTGCATTCACACCGTGAAATTAAACAACACCACAAGGCCCACAACCGATACATTTAAAGAAGGAAAAAAACATAGACTTGTAAAAGCAAACCTCATACTTCTACAAGCAAGAAGTTGTGAATATGAACCTTGAACTTTTTTTCTTGCTCTAACAAGAAATGCAAACTAGCACGCCTTTATATTTACCTTTACTGAAGAAAAAGAAACAAGGTACTGAACCTAACAAAATTCTTCTAACCAAAAAACTTCATACTGTCCAAGAAAAAACTTCATACTTCCAACAAAACTTCATTCTAAATTAAGCAAAGGGTACAAACTATTAATCACACATTATCAGAGCCACATCATTAAACTAGAAGCAACAAGGCTAACGGCTGACTTCACAACCTTCTTACACTTCTACATCTCCACAAAGTTTGTAACAACATTTATTCTAGAATTCTTAATCAATAGAAACATAAGAAATATTCCTATAATGATAAAATTCTTAGAAGCAGAGACGAATCAAATTCTTTTTTTTTTTCTCTCAAATCAATTAGGAGCAGAGACTTACCCATATCTATTTCGCACATAAATCTTGGGATGGAGGATCCTCTTCTTCAAAACTTATCACAGAACCCCCAAATCAATAACCCATGGCTCAGATTTTGAAACAACCACACCTAGGAATACCCATACCTATTTCGCACAGAAATCTCGCGATGGAGGATCCTCCTCTTCAACTTGGATGTTTGATTCTCTTGCTTCGCGTCTCTTGATTTTTCTCTTCAGCTTGGTTTCTGCTCCAAGCGTGCTTGCTTAGGGCGTCTTTTGGTTTCCCAGCGTACGCGGGTTTCTAGCGGGTCATTAGAAAGGAAACGGGTTAAAAGGTTTGAATCAATCTCAACCACACAAGCTCATTAAAACAGATCCAATGGTTGAGCGCCCCATCCCTCAAATAACACTATTTGAGAGATCCCTCAACTGAAGGGGACTATATATATATATTGCCGAATCGAAGGGGAATAAGGGAGATTAGGGGAGAGAGAAAATGAGAGGGAACTAGAGAAAGGTTGGGAGGGGGAGGGAGAAAATAAGAGACAAGGAGAGGGATATCAATATGGAGGAGAGAATAAAGGAGATAGAACCAGAGAGTGAGATCGGGAGGGAGAGAAAAAGAGAGTGGGTTGTGGTGTGGGGAGACTGAGAGCATCCACAATGGGTTTCCTAAATCACCTCCTTAGACAAATTTTAGGGAGGATTTGAAAACACATAACTCCAATTATGCTCCCTATCCATCTCCTAAAATAGAGAGACCTCTAGGAGCTCCTAAATCTGAGTAGAGAGAAAGGACTCCTAGTGGCTCCTATAATTTAATGTTGCTTTCTTTTATGAGTGTTTTAAACCTTTAATTAATGCTAATTATTTTTTATAGAGATTGACCAATTAAAAAAGAGTTATAGCATTTATGAGTCCCTAAACTAGAGAGTATGATTGGAGTTAAAATTTTATAGAGAGCTCCTAAAATAGTTTTTATATGTTTTTAGCTAAATTTTAACTAAAAAAATAGAGAGCATGATTGTAGATACTCTGAGTACCGTTATACCATAGTTTTAGATTTGTTTAAACTTTAGAATTGTATAATATTAATGAGATATTAACAAAAAGGATTATAAAAATTCATAATAATAACACGACTATGAAAAATCTATGATAAATCTCCTTAAAAAACAGGATTGAAAGAAAAATATCAATTGTTAGTTTCTCAACAAATACGCAAACATGAGAAACCTTTAAGCCACGTGGAGCGCGTCTATAACAAAAATGTTAGAATCTCACAATATAAGGGTAGATTAATAAGTCTTGACCAAAAAAAAAAGGGTAGATTAATAAAATTTGCTACATTACAAAAATAAAATAATAAATCACACCACTAAGTAATTAAGGGAAAGTAGTTACTGCTCACTCTGCTCACATTCCTCTCTCCCTCACTACGCCCTCATTCTTCTCTTTTTATTTTTAAAATTTTAAAATTTCTTTTTATCTTTCTATGTATATATACATGTATTGGTCAATTACATATACCCGAATTGTCATTTGAAATTTTCTTTAGAAGCAAAAAAAATTTCAATTGAAAAAATGGAAGAGAATGAAAAAAGAAGAAGAAGAAGTGATAATCTAAGAATGAAGCAACAATATTAAAGAGGGGGGATTCCAACCATGACTTCAGATACAAAAGAAAAGTCAAGCAAATCGAGTAAAAACAAGCAGAGGATCCGTGTTAGTAAAGTGTACTTGTTAAAATTAAATTTATTTCATAATTTAATATATTCTATTTGATCATTTTATATTAGAGTAAATTAGTAATTCAATAAATAATTTGATAATAAGGTGTACTCCATTAATTTTAGGATTCATTTAGCATTACTCGACAAAAATAACTACTTTTAATCACTTGAATTGAACTACAAATGCAATTTCATTATTTAAAAAATAAATAAATTTTGGTATTCGAACTTCGTTCGCAATTAACAAAACCATGATTAGATTGCCTTCCTACATCAAATGACAAACAAATTTGTTCAGCAAAAAGAAAACCACAAACAAATTAATTAATTAATTCAATTGCTAAAAGGAAAAAGAAAAGACTCTGCAAAATAAATATAAAAAAATACTGTATTTACGGGGGTTGCATTTAAAACGACAGCTTGCACTTATGTGATGACAGTACTTGACGCGTAACAGCTACTTTCCTTGTAATACCCATTATACCCTCATTCCTAGGTTCTCTATAAATACCGCCTACCCACCCCGTCTTAGCTAGCTCTGTTCATCTCATCACCATCGCTAGATTCGTTACTTTTTCTAGTGTCATTTTATTTCGTTGTTTTTATGAGTCTTTATCAATTAATTTCTGCTTGAAATTGATTCATTAATGGCTCCTCCTAAATCAAACCCTAAGATTTCAGTGTCCACGAAAACGAAGAGGGTCTCTAATGCTGTGAAGCCTCATAAAATTGCCATGGCCAAGAGAGGCTCTACTCGGAACGAGAAGGCGAGCGAGCTCTCGAAACTTTGTGATATCGCCGTTTACATGACCGCTGTTGGGGCTGACGGCAAGATTGACTCGTGGCCGGAAAACCAACAAGATTTGAAATCAGTTGCGCTCAAGTACAAGAATCTGAGGAGGGGTTTGATAGGTCAAGTCGAAAAGGGTTCGTTCTCAGCGGAAATTGTTGAGGATCGAGAAATTGGGGATTTGGGTTTTCAAGATAACTGCTTGGGGTCCAAGTTAGAAGCTTTGAACGAGAGGATTGGAAATGTGATGAGGAAGATGATGAAGATGAGGGATGATGGTAACTCCACTTTCATGGAACTGTACAAGAATATCACGGAGAGTAGTGTGGAACCGGATGCAGCATATCAACAACAACAAAAATCATATCTTAATTTGAATCTTGATCCTGTTGATCTCATCATACCCAAAGCCAAACCTAATTTCATTGGTCAATTTCAGCAAGAAAAAGATTATCTTTCATCAATTCATGATCTCCGAGTACCGTATAATGGTTTGGAATTCGATCATTATTCTGTGGATACTAATGATTATCTCAGTTTGGTGTTGGGTGATGATCATAATGATCTGCAACCTCAAAGCAGTAATTATATGGAGGGTTTGAAAATTGATGGGCATGATGTTGTTGCTGCTATGCCAAGTATGGATGCTACAGATGATGATATCAAGTTGCTGTTGAGTGATTGTGATATTGATATGATGCAAGATGATGTGCAATTTTGTGTCAATGACTTGATCGACATGTTGCTACAAGACCCACAACAGCAGACTCATTCCGAGTTTAAAAGTACAATCCTAGATCTTAATTTCTAGTCGTGATCTGTAAATTTGTTGTTTCCCTGTACCTAAATCCAAAATCTGATGTATATTCTGGAATATTTTTGGGATTTAATAGAATGCGACTACTGTTTGTTTATCTCTATTATGTGTTTTTATTTGTACAGCTCAAGTGAAGAGCTTCTGGTGTAGGTCCTTTTATTCAATCAACTTTCTCACCTTAAATGACAATGAAGAGCATAACCATTATTTTCATATTAAGACATCTTTTCTCAGTTTTGGCTAAAAAGAGCAAATGACAAGGCTTTTTATTGGATATCCAAGAATGAAATTGATTATACAAAGTAACAGGGAAAAGTTGTCCAAACCAATATGAGCAAAGAACACAGGGATTACAAAGTCATGTTCATAACCTAAATTATCCTTTAGGAGTATCAATTACAGTCTTAAGGTCTCCAAATGGAGATGCAAAGATGCCATAGATTGTCCAAGCAATTGGAGACCCCCAGTAGTACCACCTCCACCACACTGGGATTAGCTGCAAATTTCAGCATGAATTTTTATTATTATGGTTGCAATGATAAATTAAGACGACGATTATCAGACTTGAAAATATGAAGAATGACCGAGTTTCAAATGACATACTGGCCTGGGCAATGAGGAAACCAGAGAACAAGTTCCAGAAGCTCTTGCAGAAAGACGAAAGGCTTGCAGCAATTTGATGGCCAGGAGTTGTGCAATCACCATCATCCCTTAAATTGAGTAGGTAAAACACATGAATATGGTGTAATTCTTAAATCTATGCTTCTTACTTTAATTTCTGTTGAATTTATATCTGCCTGATTATTTGTCATGCTGGAAACATGCATGTTTAACACATAAGGATTCAACTATCTTCTCTTACTTGGCCAACATATATAGTTGAGCTATCATCAATCTTGATTTCCAATGTTTCGTTGCTGAGTTGGATACTAAGTCTGCTTAATCAATCACAATGGTTTTTACAAGCTTCTCTGTGATTTATTTATCATGGTCCAAGGTGAGAGTCTTTCAACATCACAACAATTTGTACTTGAGAAATTGATTGCTCATGCCTCTCCTCAGCACACATGAACCTCAACAAGCAGTTCAGGTACCTCAAATATCCTGGTAGAAAGCACAACGTGTACCCTTGAAAATTTCAAAGCTATTCTGTCAAGTTCTTCTCTGCCTCAAAATAACTGTGTTCATTTGCTGCGCGAAGCCACACTGCTACAAGCTATGATATGTACAATAGAGAATGATATTTCAATTGTATGTAAAGATAGTTATTCTCTCATTTCATATACAATAGGGAATAGTATCATGTTACTACTTCCGTTCCTGCAATTCTCCAATTAAAATATTCCGTTCCTGCAATTATCGCACCCTACGTTGTTCGTCAGCTCACCAATCCTTAGTAGATGTAATTCTTAAGCTCGTTTTTCTGTCTTCTTTATTCCTCTTTTAATTGCTTAAATGTTCTGGAAAACAGAAGAGTCGCGAATTCATTGTTCTCATTTACCCAATTCTCCCCTTACAAACCACATGTACATTACAACCCTTGAGCATTTCTTTAAACTTAAAGTTATTCTGGCTCGAAAAAAAAAATAACTGACTTCAATGTTCCAGGAAGCCAACCTGCTAGAATGTTAAATTATTGATTAATGCCCTTGTTGTGCTCTCGGATAAAATCAGCTCTGGTTTCTGTCAGTGAAAATGTGCTCGAGCGTGTTTTGTTAGAAACTTTTTTTTTTAATGTGTTCAGTTTTTAAGGCCTTTAAGAAGCCAAGTTGCTTCTTATCTGGTTTAGCTACTTAGAAGTAATTGCTTATAGATATAATCTGCTTTTACTTTAGTTCGTGAGAATTGGAGTGTGTGCCAATTGTGAACGTATCTCCTATATATGTATCTAAGAGAGGAAAACCTCTTAACAAGTTTTATCAATCAGAAATATCTGTGAGAACCAAGTCTGG
Source organism: Prunus avium (assembly GCF_965620075.1). Taxonomy (NCBI): domain Eukaryota; kingdom Viridiplantae; phylum Streptophyta; class Magnoliopsida; order Rosales; family Rosaceae; genus Prunus; species Prunus avium. The sequence goes on from NC_142289.1 coordinate 28,398,906, forward strand.
AGTTTTCAGACCTCTGAGTTCAACTTATTCTTTGTATTTTCTCTTCACTTATATTTTACATAAATTTCAACATAGAAGCCATGATTCGTACAATAAAGCCTTTAAATTCCTGGTAGTGAAAGTTATGGATTGAATGTTGTTCTCTGGTATAGAGAGACAACGATCATCAACCTATAAAAGCATGCTGTGTGGTTGCATTTTTATGAGGGATTGAGAAAAGCTCTTGCCTTTTTGTTTCATTAAATATATGTTGCTTTTGCGCTTAATCACAAAATATGCGATTTTACGGAAGTAGAACAGTTTGATAATGGTATATAGCATCTACTAGCTCATTATGTTTAAAAGCCAATTATTTTGTTCTTGTTTCAATGTTTGTTTACTGTCTGTTTTCTTACAGTTAGTTAGATCTTATATGACAGGTTATGCATTAGTGTCCTATGGACTATGTTTTGAGTTTCATTATTAAGGTTGTCTTGGGTGAAAAAGATACTTGAAAAAAAAGAAGTCAAACTCTGCTGACGAGGACAGACAATTTTGAAGGGTGCCAAGGCAGTCACCAGGGTAACACAATTTTTCCTATCATGAAGTACCTTGTAGAGTGACGATCTTTCGAGTTTCGGTTAAGTTTGGAAGTTCTAGAATGAGGTCACATTACAGAGATTTAAAGTCAACTTTGTGAGCTCTAGTTTTAGAATTGTAGTGTTGTAAGACTAGATAAGTGCTTCATAACGTTATGTACTTCTGGTCTCTGTTTTCATGCATTAAGTGCTTCGATCTAGTTTGCCTGTTCGAGAAAGAGGTCACCACTGTACAGAGATTAAAAGTCAACTTTGTAGAAGTTGCTGAGTTTTCTTTCCGGAAATTGTTTTTGTCTTCAGAAGTAACATTTTGGTTCTTTGTGGAACGTGACTTGAAAGAAAGAACTGTCATAAAGTTTCAGAGAAGTCTCTTTGTTGCCCAATGTTGCAGCCTATAAAGAAAGAACTGTCTTGTATTCAAAGTTTCAAATGACAAAGCTAATGTACATGCTTGTAATTGTATGAAAGAATCAATCATCTACAATCAACAATTGAAGAATATTTGACGCACTTATGAAACAATTTTGGCTATAGTAGGTTTGTAATGAAGATGCTCTTCTCCAAGCAAGAGTGCCCTTAGAATGGCCTCACACAAACCAGCATAATGCACAATCAAATGCCCACCGTCAGGAACTTCATGATACTGAATCCACGGTAGCTTACATGAAATATATCTTTGAAGTTGAAATGGCACAACCTTATCTTCATAACCTTGCCAAATATGAACAGAGCTCTGGTTTTGGGGGAATGGATTGCTGAGATCCATGGGGTCGAAATCCCAACGGCTGAAAGCCAATTTGAAGTCATGATGCAGAGTATCAAAAACCCCTTTTTGTCGTAACTTTTCCTTTAGGTGCAAACATAAACATTGTTAAATCATGCGACAGAAGTTAATATATGAAAATGTTATTTATAGAAAGCAGCTTCTTACTACCATACAGCATTGAGTGAAATTTCCCACTTGGTGTCTCAGTTTCTATTACAGTATCAACCACCATACCATGAACAGATTTGGAGACAGAAGATATGGTTACCTGAGAAAGCATTGGGAAGCCTGGAATTGTTTTGAGGACTTCTATGTCTCTGCTGTTGAAGAATACCGGATTTCTTTCCAGGACAGAAGTTGAAGGGAGCCATTTCTGAGTCACCCACCACCGCAGTAGTCCAGGGGCAAATTCTGCAAAGAAGAGTCCCCATTTGATAAGTTTTCTCCTGTAATCATCCTTTATCAGATGGTCAGGAAGAGAAGGCCACCTATAATTGACAACTGGAACTACCAAAGCCACACCTGCTAGCCTACACAAACAAATTTGATATAAAAAGTTCGAAAACTCTTCGTTTTGAATCAAGTAGAAAGTTATGAACCTTGAATCTATAAGTGAGTGTTTTACCTGTGTGGTATATGTTTGATGCAACTCCAGGTGGGATATGATCCCATTGACACTCCAATCACATAAAATTTCAATCCTAACTCTAACTGATCAGCCAGTTCTTCGATGTCAAGGGCTTCACTCTTGACCGAACGCTTTGGATTTGGATCACTTTCTCCATATCCAGCACGATCATATAGCAGAAAATATATCCCCAATTCATCTATTAATTCCTGGAAACTGAAGCACTGTGAGTTCACCTTATTTTGACATTTTTCTCTGAACTGATGCTTTAGTACTGCTTCCTTAGCCATATTATATAATTTGAATTAGGATTTTTCTTGTAAACCAAGTGCAAATTTGAATTGATAGAGCTCCTAAACAAACAAAAGAAAACCACTTTACAAGCATAATTTTCTGAGTGTATGATAAAAGTTGCTTTTGCAGGTCTTTCAGCAGTTTCTTTCAGATTTATAAATGTTTCAATTCAGAAAGCTGTTTCACAACAGATTTTCAAATTTCAGATATTCCCTTTCCAAGGTTCTCATATGACTCCAGATTCCTAGTTTACATCATTTCTCAAAAAACATCCCTCATTTCCTCAAAATTATTATCTATGTTGAACTTGGATTTGAATACAACTTAATTTGATAAAGCTTCAGAGCAAAATAAGAAGATGGTTGGGAAAAGAGAGATACTTGGGGTGCCAGGAAACTCATTTCCTTGGAGCTTCCAAAGCCATGAACAATGATGATCTTGTAGTTTGCTTTGTTCTTGGGGACCCCACTTTCTCTATAAGCCAGATACCTTCCATCAGCAAGCCTGATTCTTGGTGAAGCTGGAGGAAGATCTTCAGAAACAGCAGCAGTCTGTGCAGTGTTTGAAACCATCCCTGAGAAAACAAAACAACAAAAGAAAAGGGTAGATCTAATTCATTCATTTCAATTTTCATGGACCCAAAAATTGAATGGGGAAGAGAAATGGAAGGAAAAAAATATTTGAAAACTCACCTGGCATGATGTTATTTGGGATTCTCTCTTGGCCTGATGGGATTTCAAATGTATAAGTTTTTCTTTTTCTTTGTGTTTGACTTGTAGATGCTTGTTGGGTTTTCACTTTCTATCAGCACAGTGGCAGCAGAGAAGGTTTTTTGACAGTTTGATGCTGAGGCATGTACCATTTGTTACGTGAATAAATTTTGACACACCTGGATATACTTTTGAATGTTCCGCTGATGGGGGTATCTTGCTACAATTGACCTTCTCCTGGTTATAAGACTTGAGAGGCGTCACGAAAGCAGGCCCATAAATAATGCCATCTGTAGTACACCCTAACAATTGCTATCTACACCCCTTGCTTCTAAATTTCTCCCATTTTCCCCCTCCCTCTACATCTATTCTTCTAAATTTCTCCTATTTTACGCCTCCCACGTCCCCTCTTAGGTTCGTGTTCATCCTCTATTTTTCTTTCTTTTTCCCTCTCTCCCACATCACACCCTTTTACCCCAGCCATCACCAACAATGACCACCCTAAATCCGGCGACTAACAGTCGTGAGTTTGGTGACCCACAACTTCAACTCTAATGACCCCAGCATAAACATTGTAGAGGTCAAAAGATGAGTCATTTTAAATTTTAGCTCTATTCTAGAAGAAGGTTTTGAGTGTTGCGGTCAGATTGTCATGTAGTATTACTAATCTACGAATATGGGTGGACGACAATGTTCAATGTAATCGACCTAGAGTATAGTATTAATAAATAAATATACGTATTATAATATGAGTGGATTGGTATTACCACGTGGTAGTGTGACAGTCACACTTAATCCTACTCTAATATTAATGAGTATTATAGATTCAACCAAAATTTGTTCTTTAATAGATGATCGAAATCAACTCTTGAATTCATTTAAGAAAAAGGAGTCGCTATAGTTGAGAAGATTTAGATCGTTGATTGAAAGAAAAAAGACTTTAACAAATGTAATAACCTCAGAGCGAGCGTTTGACACTACCTTATTGTCGTCGTGCATGTTAAATGTTAAAACTACAAAACGTTGCTACGTTTGTGGTGATATGCGGCCACCTCATGTCGACACACACTCGGAGTTGCTCCAAAACAACACCATTTACATTATTTGTATCTATAGATTTTCCCTTGGTTAGAATCTTAATAAGGTTATTCTTGCATCTTGAAGTCTCACTTAGAGCAAACAAAATCAATCATTTGTACTCTTTAAAAGTGATGAGTAAATTTCTTGGCATAGCTGGTTGATTGCGAGATTGAAGCAGATTGCCTGCTACAATTTGGTGCTCATGTCATGTATGTCCATGTGCCAGCGCACTTCCTCTGTTAGTCAATGAGGCAATCGAACCGACTGATGTAATAATAGCCCCTGCCTAACAGCACACGTTAGCTGGTTAAAGCTTGCAGGAAAAAACAGAAGCTTTACAAAACAAAAAAAGAACAAAATAATAATAATAATAATAACAAAAGAAAAGAAAATATTGAAAATAATGAAAATTTATTTTTTGAACAAATGATTAAAAATTGTTTATTCGTCCAAGATGCGTTAACAAATGATTGATACAAATGAGGGCATTCATGATTCTAGGTTTATACCCCGTCATCAGAATATTCTTGCATTTGTAGTTTCTTGCGGGACTCTGGTGGGGGTGGCCTCGCTTTGAGCGGGACCCTATAGTATTTACAACACTGTCACACTCAATAAAATATTTTGGTTTATAAAATTTATTTCTTAAATTTAAAAATGTATTTGCTCACCAGCTTAATCATGAGTGTAGCATCACCATTCCAATATTAAGTTGTCACTTGTCCTTCTAAAAGTTAGCCATAGTTATAAAAAATTTAAAATAATTTATACATGCAAACGTGAGTTAGGCTAGTTGATCAGGGCAGTGAGTTCACCCCATTGCATCCAAATTCAAATCTCTCACCCCATAAATTAGATTAATTTAGAGTAGTTAAATTTGTACTTATATTTAAAAAAAACCTTAATGAAGAATAGCAAGCAAATATTAAAAAACAAAAATTATAATTTCTACCATTATCCTCTTCTTCCCCTAAAGTTGGAATCCATGGCAGCTCTATAGAATATATCCTGTAAGAAAAAGGAAAGAAATTGAGATATTTATTCAAAAATTCATTTTAGCACGATATATTATACAAAAACTCATATAGAGAATATTTGGAGGAAAAAAAAAATCAAAACTAGCCACTTGTTATTTTTTAATTGGTTCTTAGTGTGTTAAAATTTATAAGAACCAATTAAAAAATAACAAGTGGCTAGTTTTGAGTTTTTCACTCTAAATAGGTTATTTTGTATATTATATCATACTATAATAGATTTATTAGTGGGATTCTCGAAATTCAGATATTTGCCGTTACTCATCATTCATTGTTGAAAGATTTATTTTGTTCATATGGGGGGTTGCAGGCCCGCTGGCACGAAGATACTTGAATCAGTAACCAAGTATACATCATACATTGGTGGCTAGCATTATTGATCCAAAAATTAATATTATATCTTGAAATTATCTTGCATTTTTAAATATTAGAAAGGAAATCTTGGGCTTGGCTTTGAAGATTAAAAATACTTTTAAGTCACACAAGAAATCAGATAAAACATAAAAAAAAATATACCCAAAAAAAGTCACATCAAAAAGTGACTCTCGGGCCAAAGAATAAAGGAAAAGGAAAGAAAAGAAAATTAAATTACTCGTGTGGGAGCTCCGTGTATTGTTTTTCTCTCTAAATAGATTATGTAAAGAGCTCTGTGTGGGATACGAAGGACTAGGGGTGGACATCGAAACCGAAAAACAAGACAACCAAATGAAACTGGGCCCAAAAATACTAAGTTGACCAAAACGTCAAACTCAATTCAAAATACCGAACCAAATCGATTTTGGCCGGTTACGATTCTACTAAGGACAAGGTAACCCTCAAAGTTATGTTGCAAAAAAAAAAAAAAAAAAAAAAAAAAAAAAACCTTCGATTACAGTAAAGGCAAACAACTTTTGGGTGGGTTTCTTTTTTGGGGTTAGAGGGAAAATTTATTACAAGAGGGAAAATACAATGGCAATTACACAAACATAAACTAAAAACAATGAGCCCAACAAAGACACAAAGAGGCTGAAGGCTCACAACAAAGCCAATCAGAGCCTACAGCCAGGCATAAAGCCCAATCCACACTTAAAGTTTTGTCAATTATCACAGTAGTAGTAAGCTGATAAATTTTTTATTTTGCGATGTAACCATGACTTTACACAGAAGAACTTTTCTACATATATATGAAGCACATTGCAGCATTCAAGAAATAGTTGCTCCAGAAACATCAACAGTTTACTCAACAACATACCTATAGATATTAGGCCTGCTATCAACGTAGGAGCTTATTCTCCAAGCAAAAGTGCTTTTAAAACAGCTTCACATCGATGACTCTCAAATATAAGAAAATGGCCATAATCAGGAACTTCATGATAACGAATCCAGGGAAGCTTCTCTGCAATATAGCGGTTTAGTTTATAAGGAATGATCTTGTCTTCAAGGCCTTGCCAAATGTGAACTGAGCCCTCATTTTCAGGGAAAGGATTTTTCAGGTCCGATGGGTCGAATTCCCATTTTGCATAGCCAGCCAGTATGTCTCGGAACAGAGATTCATGGTCTCCTTGCTGTGTTATCTTTTCCTGAATTTATAAACATACACAAAAGACACCGATGGTTAATGTTTTCAAAATTAAGTCAAACTAGTAAATCCTGCAGTAGAATATTTTTGTTCATATTATTTGATCCACTAACAAAACAAAGTACCCAAAACAGACCATCCTCCCACAGGTAATTTAACCTCATAAGCTATGAACTCAGATCCAGAAATGCAAGTATGTGAGGTATGATGTGTTAGTATATAAAGCAAATGTTTACTCACATTCCACTTAAGTTTAAACAGTCCTAAAACAACAAAATTTGACATTAAAAGATTCCAAAACCTCCAAATGTAATTGCAAGAAGCGAAAAGAAAACGGCCGATTTGGTACTGTGGGGGAGATAATGAGAAAATTTGAGTATACCTGACCAACACTTGTTGCTTCTGAGACTTTCTGCATCATCTCTAAATCTGCACGGCTGAAAATTGAGTTATTTCCAGACAACATACTTAGTGAAGGGAAAAATTTCTGAGTCATCCACCAATGGAATAACCAAGGGGCGTAATGTGCAACTCGGAACGCCCATTGATCTGATACCGGGAGACGGCTGAGGGTCTCTCTTGATAGATTAGCAGGAACACAAGGCCACCAGTAGTGCACAAAAGGAACTACCAGGGAAGCTCCAGACAATCTGCAAATGATGTATCGA